>NW_017731696.1:1773126-1796333 GCF_001890085.2 Hipposideros armiger
AAGAACAAAAGGACAGCAACTTGTCTGTTTCCCTTCCCCCAATTCCCCAGCACTGTTCCCATCCCCCAATTCCCCAATAAAAATCTTTAAAAAATATATATATGTATACACCATACAAAACACATTTCTATTTCTTATGTTGTGTAGAACTCTACAAAAAGTGTGTTCGTGCTTGATTACTGGGCATGTTTCATATATTAAATAGTGAAAAACTGAAAGTAAAAAAGATGAACCTAACAAGCCCCACATACCTACTAAAAAACAAATAATAAAGCTGGTTTATGCATAGTTAGCCATGTAAATGTACATGATATTATGAAAGGTCATCAATCCTTTTTTTTTTTTTTTGTATCTGGGTATTTTACATCAGTCAAGGGCCATTCTATCAAAGTAGCGATATGAAATGTGCTTTCCCCATCCCAAACTCTTCACATTATTATAGTTTTATTTAGGCCATTATATATCAATGCCCAAATTCATTGTGAGCCACAGAGCAGGCAAATGATAGCATTTTAAAGTTACAAGGAACTTTACAGGTTACTGAATGGGGTGGTGAACAAAGCAATAACAATGAAGAACCCTATGCTATTCCTAGCTGTGCCACATGCACCTTCTTTAGTTAATAGTTTTTGGTAGTAAAATGAGAGTTTGGGGTATATATAACTTCTTTTTTTTAAATTTTTATTAGGTAACTGTGTGTTTTTCCCATCATCTCCAAGTCAAGTCATTGTCCTTCAATCTAGTTGTGGAGGGCTCAGCTCAGCTCCAAGTCAAGTGCACCATTTTTTCAATCTAGTTGTGGGGGGTTGGGGGGCGGGGCACAGCCCACCATCCCATGCGGGAATCGAACTGGCAACCTTGTTGTTCAGAGCACACGCTCTAACCAACTGAGCCATCCAGCCACCCCAGGTATACATAACTTCTTTGTGCGAGAGGGCAATTTAAAAAATTAATTCCTCTCTGCATTCTAAAGGATAGTTTGAAAGAGCTGAATTGCTAAGGACAGCAGAGGTTTTTGAGAGGCCAAGTCAGGACAGAAAGAGATGCGAGAGGTCATTAGACGAAAGTAGCCTAATGGAGAAATCTGGGGAAATTTATATAGGATGTGAGCTACCCCATAAACCTTGCCAATACTTTTGGAGTGAAGAGTATCAGAGCACACTGGGGAGGGGAAGGGGACAGACTGGGGCGTAGAACTAAGTGCACTGAGGGACTCTAACATGGGCCCAAAATGAGAAAAGAAGCTACCCCCAAAAGCCCAGTCATATTGGGTTACACAAGATTTCTTGCATATCTCAAAATCTCTGGCTGTGAGAGTTACTCCTGCTTCACAACATTTATACTAAGGAAGTTCTCTTTAGTCTAAATTCTCTAACTCAGAATTTTTGATGAGCCATTTGGGACCTGGTTGATGTATATATCTTTGGCATATATACAGAGAGTGCCAAAGGTGCCAGAAATATGTATACGCATTTTAAGAAAGGAAAAACTGTATTAAGATTACACTGATGGGAACCACTTGGAGCACCTCTTGTCATTGCAGAAGTCAATGTGACTTGTCCTCATCTTTTGTTATCGGTATATATTGTTACAATTTTAATACAGTTTTTTTTTTCCTTTCTTAAAATGTGTATATGTTTTTTTGGCACCCTCTGTATATATAAAGGATTTGTCAAGGAAAAAGTGACATAAACCAGATTACAAAAATGACACTCAAAATGCTTGAAAGAGCAGTTTTTAAACTCCCTAAATGCTTTAGGAACATGATTTAATTAGTTGTCCTCCATAAAATGCATTAAAGTCATGACCGGTGATCTCAAAAGATGTAGCTATATGTTTTCTCTAATTTTGCAGAAAGATAATCGGAAGATATTGCCTTTTTAATGTGTGAATTATAACAAGAGTTAGGAAAATTGGCTAATAATATGGCAGGCTGATTAGATGAATTACTAAATTAACCCAAGCTGTTAACTGTAGGTATGTAAGTCCTCTGAGATTGGAATTTTTAATTGATTCCTTAAGGGTGCTTGTTAAAGTAGCAAGATGGCTGCTTGACTGTTCATGTAAATTAAAAAAAAAAACAACAACAGTCAGTATAACTTTCATACTGGTGGGAATGGACTTTATACAAACAACACAACCACTGAACATCAAAGTCTCAGTTGAAACTTAAGGCTGGTTAGTCATTTGCTATCCTCCTGCCCACCTCCTAACTTCCTACATACCCAATGTCATCCATCAGTAACGGCAAGACCCTTTCATCAGATACCCTGTCGAAATCTCCGCCAGCTCATGTTTCCTCATCTATGGCCTCTGTCCTCCACCAGCTGTGTGTCATTCTGTTTCATATTCTCATTTCTCCTATAAAGCACTGAATGCATCAAGGTTTAATGTAATGGAGTGGAGTGGAAAGGAAGTGAAATTTGATCTGACTGAGTTGGGTTCAAATCCTGACCACTCTGTTTAATAACTGTGCAGCTTGGAAAAAGTTACTTAACCACAGTCCCTGTATCCTCATTTGTAATCTGGAGGTAATAATATCTACCTTGCATGGCTGCTGTGGGAACTCCAGGTGATACAGATAAGGCTCCGAGAACTTAGCACATCATTAGCAGCTCAAATGGTTTTCTCTGCCTGTTTCCTTTTACTGAATCCCAGATTTCCTCCTAGTGACACTGCTTCCCTCATGACACTCTAGGTGCTCCTCTATTTTAGGCTCTTGAAGAGGACTCAGGGCAACGTCTTCTTGGCGATTTTATGTAGTTTACATTTAACAATCTCTCCTCCTTTGAAGGGCATGCTGCCCACTTGTATCTCTAACCTGCCACCAAAAACATTTATACAATTATTCTTTCATTTGATTCTCACAAGAACTCTGGGTGGTTGGGAGGGCCAAAATTATCTTGATGATAGACACAGGTTCTTGCTACTGTTACCTCCAGTTCCTTATCCTCAAGGACTCTGGAGCTTGGCTTACAGTGTCTCTTTACTCCAGCATCTGCTATCATCTTAAGCGACTTCCTGATGTAGTGCTAACGAGCCATCTCACAGCCTGCCCTCACAGCGACACTTACCTCCATTCCACTTTACCAAGCCCATTTGCAGGAGCACATTTGGGACCTTTTAATCGCTTGGAACTGCTCCTCTGAGAATTTGAATTTTGAAATGACTCTCTCTGCCCACACCTTTGTATTCTTTCTCTTCTTACACTCTTTCACTGCCACAAAACCTGTCCTTCTGCCTTATCACATATTCCTGCTTCTCGGATCCTTCCTAGTCTTTCCGTATATTAATGTCCTCTCACTTCACTCCCCCCATAACCTGCCTGAATTTCAAGTATGGGCTCGCTCATTCATTTATTCATTTACCGAATGCCCTGTGTGTGTCAGGCACTGCAGTAGACATTGTGATAGGCCATTGCCTTAGCCCTGAAGCAGCTCACGGTGCGCTGGTCAGTCCTTTTCATCATACACTCATCCACACCCCTGGAGCTCCAATCTCCTTTCCTTTCCTTCGTTTCCACCAGCCAAAGTATCTGTTTTATTGTTTCCCCCTATTTTTAGGTCTTCTGGCTCTAATCACTGCTACAGCACATCCTATCTCCTTATGACTCCCTGCCTGAGCTGACCCTTCAGTGCAAATCTAATTTCTCACAGCCAGGACAGCCCTTTTTCACTTCAGCTGTGAACCCCAAGCTTGACTCTCTTCCCAGGTTTCACCTGCTCTCTCAATAGACCCCTCAGCCTGCTTCACTAAGACAATCAAGGCTCTCAGCTACAAACTACCTCAAATTCTTCACCAGGCATGTCTACTTTATCCATTTTCTTTCTTTCCCTTTCTTTCCTTCCTTCCTTCCTTCCACCCCCCTCCCTGATTTTTAAGGCAAGATAAAGCAACATAAGACGTAATTTGTACAGCTAGCTTCTCCAGATAGGACTTTGATCCTATCTCCTCTGATTTCCACCTTGATTCCTTAAATTATATTTGCTTTTAATCTTCCATTTCTCCTTCTCCCATAGACTCTTACCTTCAGCCTACAAATATCCCATACAAGCTTTCTCTTTACTCTGCCTACTACTTAAGCTTTGACCACAAAATTCCATTAGTGTTCGGCAATCGTGAAACGACACCTTCGCTCACTGCCTTCGCTGACTAACCTCTCCTTGACTCCACCGCAATGTGGCATCTGCCTCCAAAACCAACAAAAGTTGCTTGAAGCCTGAGTGGCTCTTCAGGCCTCTTGATACTGGAAACAACTGCCCACCTCTTGTGTTTATTCTGACCCGGTCTACCATCTGGCCAGAACTTGATAAGCAGCAGCTCTGGCAAAAATCCTGGACCTTTTTGTCTTTTTCCCGTCTTGATCCTCCACGGCCCTGCTTCTGCACTGACTTGATATTTGACCTTTTGCTGCATCTCTGATTTCCAGCCAGAGTTTTTCACTTGAATTGGATGACAGATTTGCAGTCTCTGGCAAATCTTTGGAACCTGCCCACAGCATCTGACACAGTTCCAGGCTCTGTAATCCTACTCTATGGCTGGTTAGCATATCTAGTTTCCCTGCTGGGTCTGGTCGGAACTCTTCTGTGTGGGTGGGAGTCTTAAAGCCTCTTCTCCCCTGGTTTTCATGATAGTCCTCTCTCCTGATGCTTTTTATATGCCTCTAACCACTTGAAAGTATCCTGTGAAATCTCTTCTCCCTTCTCTTTCCACTCTATACACTTGGCAGATTTCATCGCTCCCATGGCTTAACCATCATCTCTGTTGCCAACTCCCGAATTTATAATTCCAATTTTGAATTTTTTTCTGAGTTCTGCATATATAATGAAGACTGCACACTACGCAGCTTCTTTAATTTGGACTTCAGATTCAACGTGTTTAAAGGCAAATTATCTTTTTTCTTCTAACCTGTATCTTCTCTTGTGTTCCCTACCTCAGTTAGTGTTACTTGAACTTCTGACACCTAACAGCTCCTGGAACATTATGCTTTCAACATGCCTCTTCTGAATGGTCTCTTGCACCTGTTTTTGTATCAGTTTCTCCTGACGCAGCCTAGATCAGCCCTTCCATTGTTTCTTGTCTAGACTTTTCCACTAGTCTGGTATCTGGTCTCCCTGTCACATTTGCTTCTTCTTCCAAGTTATTTTCCATACTTTTTTAGAGTTTACCTTCTAATGGAGTTTTTTTTTTTTTAATGCCACCTCACAGCTTTAAAACCTTTCCTGGGTTCTGCTGCCTATAAGGTAAAGTCTACCCTCTATCTTGGCACACAAGTCTTTCTGTAATCTGACCTCTCCTCAATGTCTGTCTCAGTGTTTAAAGGTTTGCCTATGTTCTGCCGTGTGCTCCAGCTGCACTGGACCACGTGTTATTCCTGCAACTTAACCCAGTATTTTCACATCTGAAGCTCTGTGTATGCTTCCTTTTCCATCCAAGGTGACTTTGTTTTCTTTTCTTCCAATTCAAACCTTAATTCAATGTCTATCTCTGATAAAATGACTTCTGAAAACCTTTTCTAAGACTTTCTGCTGTGCTCCCAATAGCACTTATTTCTCTCCTCCAAAAGGTGACTCCGGGACCTAGGCTCCTTCCATTTTGTGGCTCTGCCACCTTCTGGGGCTCAGAGTGTCTCACCAGATCCTCTGCATCTGTTTGGAAGATGAAGGAAGTACAGGGAGGGTTCACCTGTGGGAAGGGTTTTATGGCCGCTGACTGCAATGGAGGCTGAAAACAGGAGTCTCGCTGAGCCCGAAAGGAAAAGGAAAATGGTTTGGTGAAAAGCTAGTGGACATCTTCCACATTGGCATATGGGAGCCAGTTAGTGTATATGTTCTGAAAGTGAATGAATTAACCTAATCATTATAGAGTGGGCATTAGCTGAGGTTAATTCCATATCAATGTTTGTTTCTTTCAGATTCCTTATTGTCTCCCAACATTGTAATTCAAGAAAAGTAAACATTATAGCATATAGTCATACTATATGACCAACTATTATTGGTCAGAAAATTGATTTCATTGCTTAAACAAATATTTTTGTGAATATTTATAATACATAACCCTTACTGACATCATAATTTTCAGAGATAGGCCGCTATCTAAAGAACACTAAAAGTGTAATTAAAATAATTTAATTTATATTTTCCACAATGATTTCACTCAAAATTACTTCACAATGTTGCCATGCTTCAAGGCCCCTAATTGGAGAATCGATCCCTTTAACAGTTTGTTTGAGAATGGCAGACCCTGTGCAAAATGTGATCTAATGGTGTGTAGTAAAAAGAGCATTGGGGGTGCAAGTTCTGACTGTACCACTTCCTGCCTGGGTATGACTGATAAGACAATTCAGCCTACATTTCCTCACCTTTAAAATGATGGGCTTTTAATGGGTATCTCCCAGGTCTCTTGCAATTTTAACATTCACTCCTAAAATCTGTTTGAAAGTGTTAGTTAATTGGGGATAGGATGGTTAATAGACTAATAGAATAGCAATCAATGCAGAGTTTACTATTTTTCAGTGAGTTCAGTTAAATAAAATTGTGCTTAATATTAGAAATATACTAACCATCCTTAAAAGCTAGGGGAAAGTACTATCTAAAATTATGTAAGCTCTTCTTTATTGCTATACTTATAACCAGACTGAAACGTACAATTATTGGATCCATTTGCAAAGGCTGTTCCCCTCTGCAGTGCTCATACAATATCACTGCTAAGTGGTCCACCACTGAGAGTAGCCAATGGCTTTTGTTATCTTTATAGCATCATCTCTCAAGATGCTATTATTGTAGCAGACATAAACTGTTTGCTTATTGACAGAGCACTTTGAAAGGGTTCACAAAGGGTTTGTTCAGGGACCAGGTAAGACGAGCACCCAAGAAATGTGCATCAGTTCTCAGTGTGGCATCAACTGTTCTACCTACACCATGGCTTAGATGTTTTCCTAGCAACCTATCCAGTAGCAGTAAAAGTAACCTGTTAGATGCTTCAGATAACACTCATGAAGTGGTAGAAGAAGGTTCCGGGTCACACACTCTTCCAGAAATGAATGTCATGAAGTCAATAGTGTCAGTCAAGTTAGAACAATGTCTCAGTAATGGTCCTGAAAATCTAGCAGGACTTGGAAATCACACCTGTCATCCAGAATCTAACCTGCCACTTCTTATGTGAGCCATGTTGGTCACATCTCTTTAGCCTATTCTGACTCATTCTTTATGAGACGGGAATGATGCATTCATTGGTTTAGTTACTGAACACCTCCTATGTACCAGGCACTGTTTTGGGACTGGGGAAATAGTAGCAAACAAAATAAATTCCCAATTGTATGACGTTTACCTCCAAGTACAGAAAGACCATCAAAAATCACATTTTGTCAGATGGCAAAAAGTGCTGTTGGGGACTGAGATACTATTTCATTTGGGTTGTCAAGGAAGGGCTCTGAGTAGGTGACATTTAAGTGAAGCTTAAAATAAGTGAGGGAGAAAGCCATGTGTATGTATATGAGGGCAAAGTCTATTTCAGGGAAGAAGGGAGGGCACGTGTAAAAAGCCTGAGAAAAATAATAATTTCTCTTACACCTTCGCTAGAGGGTTGTTATAAGGATCAAATGGATTAATATACGTGATCTGTATATGGTTAAGTATTATATTTATTTTCACTGCTGGTGAAGTTAGTATTTTTTTATAGCTGATTGTTGTAAAATGAACTGTTTTACGTTTCATTAAAAGAAATTCTCTGACACAAAACTTAAAGGACATGTAGCAATTGCCGTCATCTTGAGGTTCACTAGTGAAAATATACTTTACCTCTAACCCCAAAGAATTTATAAACCAGAAAAGTATTCAGAAAACATGCAGAGTATAAGAGAACGTAACGCAAGGCCAGTGTGAGTGGATGCTGCAGTCCAGCGAACCATCTCTGACATCCGAGAGTTCAGCCATCCTTACAACCTAGGAGCTAGATATAACCATTGTGTATTTTAACTGTCATTGAAAATTACAGACATATCCCCCTGTCTCAACACAAACACCTACCATGACCTGAAAATCAGAACCTTTTTTTTTTTTTGTATGGATACGGAGACAATTAGTTCCATATCCTTTCATTTATTCATTTATTTATTCATTTATTTATTAAGTTCAAGATTTACTGTGCACTCTGAGCATATGATGTATAACTCTGGGGTCCTAGTGTTATAGAGCCTGGGAAAGAAGCCGGTTCCAGGGGTATAGAACCCTGGGGTTTTAATTGTTTGAATTGGCAAAGAGAAAAGGATTTCTGCCTGAGTTCTCTCCCAGGTTTCTTTACGTTTCTGCCAAGTGCTAATCCCCATTTCCTAGGACCCCAGAGAGGTCCTGGGAGACTCATGATTGTTAAACTTGAATGTGATTAAGGCACACCTGTGATGCTTGCTAAGCATGTAGAGGTCCTGATTCAGGCTGTCTGGGGTGCTGCCCAGAATCTGTATTTTCAATAAGGATCCAGGCACTTCTGAGGCAGATGGTCTGTGGACCACACTGTGGGAAAAACTGTTCAGACAAATTTACTCACAGGTAAGGAAGTCTTTAAAGAAGCTGAATGTTGTAAGCAGAGACAAGCCCGTGACAGGTGGTTCTTCTTAAGCAGGAGCCTGGAGTCCTGTGAAATTGGTGGGAACAGAAAGAAAGGATTTTTACAGGTGATTTTTAATAAAATTTGGATAAATAACTATGAGTTCATCTGGTTGGAAGGAGCTATGATGGATATCAGAAAAAGGACATGGGCTGATCTGAGTTAGAAGAGCCTTAAAGACAGGGGAGGGTGTTTCCCAGGCAGGTATGGGGCCCAGGGGAGGGACACTTACTGAAGAGGCTCTTCCAGTTTCTATAGTGATACAGCAAACTTCCCCCAAATTTAGCTGTTTCACACAGCAGCCATTTCATTGTGCTCATGGAGTAGGAATTTTGATAGGGAACAGGGGAGCTAGCTAGTCTCCTCTCCAGAGTGAGATCTGGGGCCTCAACTGGCAAGACTCGAAGGCCAAGGTAACTCAATGAATCAACAGCACAAGCCCCTTTGCTATGTGTCCAACACGTGGACTACACTGATTGGAACTCCAGCATTGACAACTATAATCCCCACATGTGGCCTTTCCATGTAGCTTGGCTTCCTTGCAACATGGTGACCTCAGGGCATTTGGACTTCTTACATGGTAGCTCAGAGCTCTAAGCATGAGTGCTCTAATGAACAAAGAGGCAGCTGCAACATCATAAAAATATGGCCCAGACTCAGAAGTCACACAGCGTCACTACTGCCATACTCTATTGGTTGAGGCAGTCACAAGCCCACCCAGATTCCAAGAGAGGAGAATTAATATAAAATTCCTCATGAGATAGTGGCAAAATCATATAGTAAAAGAGCATGTGGTATGAGGGATACAGATGTACCATCTTTGGAAAATAAAATCTGTTAGAATCTAGGGAGTGAGTGGCTGGACAAATGGAAACAAAATGAATAAATCAATAGTAGTAAATTTATTCAATGCAATACTATATAGCAGTGAAAATGAGTGAACTACAGCTATGTATGTTAATATGGATAAAACTTAGAAATACTGTGCATCGTTAAAAGTGCAAGTTGCAGAATACTTACAGTATGCTACTATTTTTATAAACTTCAACATAGTTGAAAATAAGCAACACATTTTTTATTGTTTACATTTACCTACATATATGTTATGATTCTGAAGAAAAATCAAGCCAATGAGAGAAGGGAAAACAAACTCTGGGAGAGTGGTGACCTCTGAGGGTTATGTGTGGCAAGGTGATGGAAGGAACGGAACAGAATTTCTAGGAGAATTTCTAGGTGACAATGCTTTTAATACGGGGCATGGGTTCATGGGTGATTACCCCACCCTCTATTCATTTACTGCTATTTTGTTCATGTTGACTGAGTGATTAATTTACTTATTAATTCAACAAATATATATTGAAGGCCTAGTATGTGCCCAACTTATGTTAGGCAGTGAGAATAGACTGATGAACAAGATAGCCATGGTTCCCCTTTTCAGAAGGGGTTCGTGGTGAAGAAATACATAATGGAGAAAACAAACTGGGAATGACTTATAGTGACATATGTCCTTTCATAGGGGCACATGACACAGACTTGGATATCAGGAAAGATTAAGGAAAAAACCATCGTAATAGGGGCCTGAAAAACAAATACGTTTGACAAAAGGAAGAACATGTGCAAGAAAGGGTTTGGAGGTGACAGTGATACTAAATGAATATTGAAGATGAAATGAGAAGTAGCCAGAGATGAGCCTCGATAGTTAAATAGGGTCTAGATCATGAAAGACCTTGTAAATTACTTGCATTCAGAGGAACTCTTGGTTGCAAGGGCCTGGTGCACACCTGGACCAACTCAAGTGAGAAGGTAATTTTTTTTATCATGAATGTGCTGTATCATCTATAGAACCAAAGGATAGGGATAGGGCTACATTACAGGGACATCTGAAACCAGGCAACTTGAATGCCATCGGCTCTCTCTTGTCTTGGCTCATCTTTGTGCATCTGCTTTCTCTCTGCTGACATCTCTGCTTCTAAGGGTCACATGACAGGAAGCATAGCCCCTGACTCAGTTCCAGGTCCTAAAATCCCGGGGAAGAGACCTATCAATTGTGACTAGTGTAATCATGCAGCTCTCATGGAAGCCATACAGACAGATGGGAGAAATTACTTGAGAAAGGATCCTCCAATGTCCACATCTCTATGTTAAGGGCTGGTACTTTTTCCTAAAAGTAGTAGAGTTTTCATAGGATGGCAATGTGACCTGATTTGAACATTGGAAGAATCTGTCTAGAGTTTATGGAATGGTTTGGGGGGGGGTGGTGATAAAGGTCAGAGAGATAAAGATGAGCTTGTAGCTTGTTGCAGATGAGAGTGTGGTGAGTAGGGAGGGCAGTGGCACCCTGACGGCATGTGGAGAATGCTGTGTGTTTTCTACTAGACTTGAGTGTTTCAAACTGTCATTAGAGCATTTTTTTTTTGTCCTAGAAATCCTTTTTTTATTTCTTTTTAAAAATTTTTAAAAAGATTTTTATTACAATCTAGCTAACATACAACAACACTGTAGTAGTTTCAGGGGTACACCATAGTTACTTGCCATTTATATACCTAAAGAAGTGATCACCATGATTAAGCCCAGCAACCTTGACACTATACCATGTTATCACAATATTATTGACTATATTCCCTATGCATTACTTTCCATCCCCATGACTATTTTGTAACTATCAGTTTGTACTTCTTACTCTCTTCACCTTTTACACCCTGTCCCCCATTAGAGCATGTTTTCAAGAAGTCTTACACTCAAAGAGGGGTGAGAAATGTTTCCATAACCAATAAAATAGCCTTCTCTAGGAGAGTAAGAATTCAAATCAGTATACCAAAGGACCTGAGAAATTTGTTAAAGAAAGAAATCCAACTTTCTTTGATCCACAGTTTCCCAATGATACTAGTCAGGGAAGATTTTTGTCATGTAATATCTGTGAACAGCTCACAGAATGATGTCTTTGCAGTTTGGATACCACACAGGTACCATGGAGAGAACAGAAAAGAATATTAGGCTAGTTTACTCTTTCCTACCGTGCTTCAAAACCATCCCAGGAAGGATGTTGCTTTAAATAACCTTCAGCTTGAATTCGGCTTGTCAAGCTCCAGCACCATATTATACATTTCTATTTTGAAGTCACTCCATCAAGTCAACCCAACATAACTACAAAACACTCAAGAGATGTTTGCATTCCTCCAATTACCCAGGCTAGACCTTTTCCCTCTTCATGAACAAATATGATTCACTGGATGTTCTGAGGCCGCCTTAATGCCTGTATCTGTCCTTTTTGTTATAGTCCCACTGCCACAAATAGGGGGTCGACCCAGGTTTAGGGGCCCCCTTTTAAAAAAAAGCAAACATTATAAATACAAAATTAGACATGGAAGCTAGACTGGGAAAAGGAATCATAGCTGACAAATACCATAAACATTACAAAATCCACCTAAATAACACAATATCTTTATGAATTCACTGCTTGATATACTTCCCCCCCTAATTTTTTCCTGATACATATTTTTTTTGGCTACTTCCTTGCTGATCACCTCTCTATAAGCTAAGGATTGTATAATAGTTTCTATAGAGAGGCTAGAAAGGCAATTCAGTCTTTTCTCCAACTTGGTAGATTGAAAATTGTTTAAAAAACTATTAATAGTTTAGAAAAGTTTCTTTCAACAGCACAGATCATTATTGGTAATGTCATGTAAATTGTTCTCACATTTATGAAAAAAACTGTCACACCTTTCACAAATGAACTGCTTTAGACTTTTTGTGAGGTAGGGTTAAAAGTTTGTGTTCTATAAACCTTGGAATGCTGAAAAATTCATTTTGTACAATCCCCATTTAAAAAGAAAGAAATGATGGTTTGTTTATAACTAGAACCCAGTTGAACAGTTATAATGTATATGCTGCATTTATCTAATGTGTTCCCGGTAGGAGAGAACATGTTTTCCTTAGTATCAGTGAGAACCAAATCATTGACTTCTAACTTTATGAATCTGGTCATTGGTAGAAATTTCCCATGACTTGCTTCTGGGTCCATACACTTCAAAATGCGTTTCTCCTCTACTGCCCACACCTTTGGGGCCTAAGGGCCGTAGGACATGCTATGTTGCAATACAATCTGTGGCCTGACAACTTCATGTCAAAGTTCCAGGTAAGGTAGCACTGGGGTACAGGTATATTAATGAAACCATTTCTGCACAGGGAAGGATACTCATAATTATATTGGGAAGCAAATAAAAAGCACAGAAATATAGTACCTCCCAAAACCCAAACTAAATCCCTCTGCAAATCAAATGCCCTCTAGTTTGATCCCCAAAATGCCCACAGCCTCTCCAGGGCACTATATGAGAGCTAATGTCTTTTCTGAGGACTTGGACCGGGCCCATGCAAGGAAGGGACCAAAACTGAAGCTTTGTTAGCTTTATGGTAAACTCACCTTTGGCCACCATTCTAATTCTCACCCTGAATACCTTGTGTTCTGATCCCTGCATTGACCTCCTAATGAATTCTTCTGGATGAAGCCTCCTCTCTCAACCAGGTTACATAACTGCTGCAATAATCTTTCCCAAATACTTCTTTCACCATGACCTTCTCTGATTAAAGCCATTGGGCAAGTATCAAGTCTCAATTCCTTAGCTTGATATTCAAGGTCTCTGCAATGTGGCTGTAACTTTTGTTTACAAATTTTTACCCCGTGGCTTCCTCCACAAAGAAAAAAACCACGCAATTATGGGGGTGGGCTCTTCAGTGATAAACATTTCTCCAAGTGTCAATATTTTAAATTTTGTAACAACCTTGCACAATTTACAAAAGAGACAACAGAGCTCAGAGCCGCGATTGCAGGTAGATCTGTCTGACCCCATCCTCAGCCATTCCCACTGTGTGATGTGCCTCTAGCCCAGTCCTTGACTCTCTGTGTGAATTTGAATACAGTTAAAGCCTCTGTTTAAATCTCATTCTCTCAGTAAAGCTTTTCCAGTTACTCCCTCAACTATGGGCCTCCCCTACTCCGAGCTGCATTATTGAGAGGGCATATATCCTACACTGTCTCACATTTTTAACTTATTTCACCCGTATGTGTCCCAATTCTAACTTGGTTATAAGCCCTTTCCAGGAAGAGAGAATGGTTTTTGCTTTGTGTATGCCTTGTGACACCTGGCAAGGATCTCTATACCATTTAATAGATAATTCTAGAATAAGTATGTCTGTCTATCAGTGGGACCCACAAAATTAAGATCAAAGGAGGGGAAGAGCCAGCCACGGGGCCTCTCCCTATTTCTCTCAGATTAGATTAGGCTATTAGGGCAAGGGGAGTTGCCACTGGGGCTTAGTTTTAAATTCTTCTCAGAAGTACAGCTGCTGACTGATGAGACCTCAGAGAATATTAAAACAGCATGAGCATCAGTTGGCACTAGCTGACACACGTTATTCCCCAAAGCGCCACCCTCTGGGTGACTGACACACCCATCGGCTTTCACAGTGATGACAGACAACAAAAGAGCTTGGGTTCCTTGGGGATTCTCAACACTTACACTGGAAAATAAGTTGAAATTTCCTGAATCGCCCTGACACATGTCCAATGTTCTCTAGTAAAGTTATAAATTTAGTTTCTATCACGGTTATTGTTGATCTTGATTTTTTCGTAAGGAGTGCTAACTTCAATTTTGGAGTTTTACTTCCTATTTTCAAATTTTTGTCTTAAAACATTTGAAATACATACAAAAGTAGAGAGTGATATACTGAATCCCCATGTAATGATTACAAAACTTCTAAAATTAACATCCCATGGTCAATCTTGTTTCATTTCTCCTCCAGTTTGGGATTATTTTGAAGCAAATCCCAGAAATCCTATTATTTCAGCCTTTACTTTTTTTAAAAATATGACAAAGTTTTTGACAAAAGAAGCTTAATATGGGAAAATTTAGTGAAATCACCTTTAACATGACAATTTAAAAAAATATGGCATTTTATTTTTACTTTAATTTCACAAAAATAATTATGCAAAATATATTATAAAAATCTTGAATGTGGAAATTCCTAGTAATATCAAAGAAGACAAAAATTAATCTTATCCTATTCAAATATTGGGAGCTAGCTAGCAGAAATAAGTGAAATATCCAACTAGCACAAACCTTGATCTAGTATCTTAGCTGGAAAACATTTTCAAATCTGTTTATGTAATTCATGTATTTATATTCTGCAAATCCAATTCCCTAGCAACACATCTGGAGAATTGGTCTGACTCCGGGATGGTCACTGGGTTATTAAGATTTCCCCAAATTTCACAGAGCTTTGGATTTAATTAGAACAATAGAGAGATATGTAATGAGGAAGAATGTGTTGGTGGCAAAAGTTACATCTCTTCCCAATCAGCTCTCTCCGTGTCAATTTTCCTCCTGCCATGCAAGAGAATGAAGGTTCATTTTGACACTACTAAGGAACTTAGAGCAGAGGGAAGGTGAAGAAAGTAAACCATAGATAATTTAAAGAGACTATAGTGAAAATCATTCAATTTCTTCATCTTTTTCATTTATGACGTCTCTTATTGAATCTTACAAAGGGCTCTTGCTTTTTTTCCTCCTGGTTGCTATGATGAGACAAAAGTGAAGCTTTTCATTTTCCTGGATTGTACAGACTTCAGCTGTCATCTCTACTGAATAAGTCAGCCTACAAGACAGCTCAGTTTAGGTCTTTTGTTATATTTATTTTTGTAATAGTAAGAAAATATGACTGATGTAAAGAGAGGGTTGTATTTGTAAACCCCACTAAAGGGAGACTCTCTGCAGAGGGATAAATAATGAGGGAAATGAAAGTGCTAGGCTGAAAGGAGGTGTTTAGATCTGCTCTAAATCTGAAAAGGGGGTGGGGCGGTGAGAGCAGATGGTTTGGGCTTGAAGAGTAGCAGTAATCTCTGCACCACTCTCTCCCTCACAGGTCCTTAGGTGACAGGCTCCCAGGCTCAGCGAAACCCCACGCCACACCATGAGGTTTGGACAATGAGCAGCCCAGCAGTGACAATGAACAGTGTGGGCCAAAAAACCCTGTTTCTCCAAATGTTCTCAGTCAAGTCAAACTTTAATGATCTCCATTGGACCTGGAATGAAGGAGGGGGTTGGTGACAGAGTCCAAATAATAACCAAAATAGATTTTCCTACAGCCTGTTGGTTAGATTGAATATTATTTGGAAAAAATAAGAAATGTGGCATTTCTTGAACTTGAGATGTGGAGTAAAATTCATGGCAGCTGCATTTTATACTTTGTCTAATTTACTTTCTCAGAGGTTACTGAAAGGATTCTCATAAATATTAAAGGAAGTTTCTTTCAGTGAGATTATTATATCCATGATTTTGAAGTTTTTGTGGGGTATTTTTGTCATATGTTATGGACTAAATTGTGCTCCCCCTCAAATTCATAGGTTGAAGCCCAAACCTAACCCCCAATGTGACTGTGCAGTAATCCCCCCTTATCCGTGGAAGATACATTCCACGACCCAGTGGATGCCTGAAACTCTGGAAGGCACCTAACTCTATATACACTCTCTTTTTTTCCAATGCATGCTACACTTTAAGGCTTCTCTTTGGCATATCCAAATTGCCATCTCTTGTACTTTGGGGCCATTATTAAGCAAAATAAGAGTCACTTGAGCACAACCGCTGTGATGCTGTTACAGTCCATCTCATGGCCGAGATGGCTACTAAGTGACCAATGGGTGGGGAGCGTACATGCAGTGGAGACGTCGGACAAAGGGATAATTCGCATCTGGGGCAGGATGGAGCTGGATGGTGCGAGATTTCGTCACACTACTCAGATGGCATACGATGTAAAAGTTATGAATTGTTTATTTGTGGAATTTTCCATTTAATATTTTCGGACCCTGGTTGACTGCAGGTAACTGAAACCACAAAAAGTAAAGCTGTGACTAAAGAAGGACTCCTGTATTTGAAGATAGGGCCTTTAAATTAAGTTAAATGAGAACATAGGGCGGGGCCCTAATCCAATAGGACTGATTCCCTTATAAAACCCAGGAATGTATGCACAGAGTAAAGGCCTTGTGAGGGCACAGCATAAATGCCGTTGTCTACAAGCCAAGGAGAAAAGCCTTAGGAGAACCGAAACCTGCTGACACCTTGAACTTGGACTCCCAGCTCTTGAACTGTGAGATAAAAAAATCTGTTGTTTAAGCCACCCAGTTTGTAGTAGTTTTTTATGGCAGCTTAGCAAACGAATAAACCATATTTAATATTTTCATGTAGAGTGGCTGGTTAGCTCAGGTGGTTAGAGCTCAGGCTCATAGCACCAACGTTGCAGTTCGATTCCCACATGGGCCAAGGAGCTGTACCCTCCACAACTAGACTGAAACAACTACTGGGTTGTTGGAAAAGTCATGATGCATTTTTGCAACGAAAAACAGAAAAAATAAGTCACGACTTTTCCAACAACCCAATACTTGACTTGGAGCTGATGGGTCCTGGAAAAGCACACTGTTCCCCAATAAAATTTCTTAAAAAAAAATACTTTCTGAAAAGAGTATTGGAAGGGGCTACAGAACCTACTGGGATGCTACTGACTGAACACATGCAAAACTAATGGTGCTCAAGCAGTACCTAAAAATAATGGGGGAGTAGGTGTATGTACAGAATGGGTAGGCTCTACTACTGCTAGTTAAAACCATAACTACTTTCCCAGATACCGTACTGACCTTAGTTTATAGGAACATACTGAATAAGTCTTAGTAAACAAGGGAGAAGGTATTAAATAATAAAAATTATTTTCTTACTACCACACTTCCCTGTATGCTGCCATTACAATTCTGCTTACAATCTTTAAAGATTGAGAGCCAATCTGCTTCTGACTTTAAAGGCTTCTAAAATTGCTAGTTAAAATTCATATGTGCTGTGAAGAAAGAAAGGCGGGGAGAGAGAGAAGGAGAGGGAGAAGACAGGAAGCATACAAACACAAGGAATACACATTACTCAACTATAAGTTCCTAGAAGTCAAGAATATGTCATTGTATCCCTGAGACCATCAAACACACTGTTTTGCACATTGTTGGCATTTATGATTGGTTTAATGCATTGCAACTCTGCGACAAACAAAAGCACATAACTAATATGACTGTAGAATAAAGATTAAATTTTGCATATGATATGTGAAATCAATTTTATCACTTTACTATTATAGATTGTATATGATTGACAATATGTGAGTAGGTTTCACTTGGACTAATACATTGACAAAAAAACTAGGTATTTTTAATATCTAGATATTGCCATATATAAAAAATTGAATATATTATGAAGAACACATACATTGATTTTCCCAATTAACTTTTAACTTGGTTTGTTTTTTTCTTTTTCAGATTAAGTGAGGTATAATTAATCAACAAAACTGTAAGATATTTAAAGTGTATAACATGATGATTTTATACACACACACAGATACACATTGTGAAATGATCGCCCCCATTGAGTTAATTAACACATCTATCACTTCACATATTTACTACTTTTATTGTTTGCATTTTGTAGAAATATTTGATATCAAAAACTTCCTCCTTGATTAAGAACAAATAATAGTGAAGATTAATAGTGTCTAAGTTTTTTAAACATACAAGGTCAGACAATTAAGTTTGCGAACTCATCCTAGAAAAAGTGTGAAATACCTCATTGCTGAATATGACTAGAGTCACCTTTGAAGTACTCCCCTTGGGAAGCTATGCACCAATGCCAGCACATAGTCCACCCTTCAAAGCAATTTGGGAACTCTTTCTGGAATGGCCATCAGAGCTGTCATCATATTACCCTTGATGTCCTGAATGTCATCAAAATGTCTTCCTTTCAATATTTCCTTTATCTTTGGGTAAAGAAAGAAGTCATTGGGAGCCAGATTAGGTGAGTAGGGAGGGTGTTCCAATACAGTTATTTGTTTACTGGCTAAAAACTCCCTCACAGACAATGCTGTGTGAGCTGGTACATTAATAATGCAAGTGACATAAATTATTGGTGAAAAGTTAAGGTCATTTTCATCTAAATTTTTCATGAAGCCTTTTCAGCACTTCCAAATAGTAAACTTGGTTAACTGTTTGCCCAGTTGGTACAAATTCATAATGAATAATCCCTCTGATACCGAAAAAAGTTAGCAACATCGGTGCAGCAAGTTCACAAACTCAATTGTCAGACCTTGTATCAACCTGACACTATGACTATTTGGTTTATAATTTGTCACATATTAGTATGTATCATGAGTAGCATATATCATATTTTATATCATATTTTAAAACGAAAAAAAAAATCATTATTTTTGTATCCCAGATAAATACGGGATTTTAGCAGAAGTCATTGAGAGCTGAACAAAAGTACATGTTCTATGTCCGTATAACCCAATGCATGGTAAAGCTTCCTTTATTAATCTATAACTTCACCTCTCTGACACACAGTATCCACTGCGTATTAAGGGACATTCAGAACCCAGGAAAGGGAGAGCAAGACCTGGAATACTGGGCAACTTGGGAATGACCTACCAGTGCTGCTATATATGGAAGTATCTGTGTTGGCTGAATTTTAGCTGTACTCCCTGCAATCTACTCGTAACAGCAAGAATTTCAGAAAACATTGATACAGAGTAGACAATACATATAATCTTGTGCTAGGTGGCTTCATTCATGTTTACACCTACCAAAAACTCTGGACAAAAACAATGTCTAAGTTGGTTTCTGTTCATAGGGAAAAGTCTAACCATGGGGACTTTCTTAACCAAACAATGTAAGAAGCACCAGAATACAATAGAACCGTCACAGTGTCAATGTCACGGATCAATTGAACCAGTATTTAAAGTGGCCTCTTTGAGGTGGTCACATTGAAACTGGACCTTAAATGATGTCTCTAAACCTGTCAGGAGGACAAGAGGCTGGGCACTCAAGATGGAGGGAACCTAAGTTGAAAAGCATTTAGGCATGACATATTCGGAAACAATTCAAACAGCCTCAGAGTTTACCAGAGCCCCAGTATGCTTCTCTTTCTGTCTGAAAAGAGGAAACAAAACTAACATCACCCCACTAAAATAGTGGGAATCTTCGATTGAGCCCTATTTATCACTGTTTGACTTGGCTTTATCTTTGTAAGAGGTCTTACTAGGCATTCTAATTTATAGGACCGTCGGTGGGTGTAACTTTCATGTTGCATCCTGAAAAATTTCATATACGTTTTTGCAACTCCAGTGGCCTTATTCAAAAGGCTATAGTATTTTATATTTTTAAAAATAAATGTACTTAAAAATAAACTTAATTACAGATTTTAAAAAATATTTACAAAAAGATAATTTATTTTCATTTTGTAAGTTGTACAAGCTCTATAGGATAGTAAACTTTAACCCCTAGTCACCTTTCTTATTTGAGAACAGCATAAAATGAGATGATAATTTGACTTTGGAGGGAGGAAGGGAACCTTTTCCACGATTATATCTATAAATCACTGGTTTTCTTTTCCAAATCCAAGAGATAGTAGCATTCAACTTTAAATTGTTATGTAACATTAGGATACTTAAATAATGGTTTGCATTTAAGAGAGAATGTGATCTAGGACTCCTAATTGAAACAGATAATATTATCATCTATCAGATAAAAGTCCACTTTCCTTGTACCTTTCAACATGAAAAAAACAAGTCTGAGAATTTTCATGTGAGGCATATTTTTATGTGAAGTCATAACATCCCAATTACAAGCATAGGCGGCCAAAAGACTACACGGGAAGTAGTGGAGACTTTTGGTGTGTCCTGTACACAATGCGAGCACATTGACTAGTCCTAGACTGAAGCAGTATGGTTCAGCCACAGTCAACCTGCAATATCTGGCGTTTTCTTGGAAGAGCTAGTTTTTAGGGTGCATGTCCCTTTAAGGACCGAAGCTTCAATTCCCTGCATGAATGAAGTTTTGCCCACAGGATGCTATCTATGTTTTGAATCTTTCTCCTTTGTCACTTCGAGTCTTTCTCATCCCTGGAAGACAGCCTGGAAAGAAGGGCACTGTAGGAACCACAGTAGCCTGCACTTCCACCAAGTTCTGTTACACGAAGAGAGGGTCAAGGTCAGGTTCGGACTGTAAAATGTGGAAGCTGACCTCCAAGCCAAGAGGAAGTACTAGCTTTACAAGTTGTCCAGGAAACGCTAACCTTAATATTTCAAATATGTGCAGGCTTGATAACCTTTTAAACATCAACTAGGTCAATGAGTGGATTCTGTGGCAACTACTTTGCATATTTCTACAATGTAATGTACTTTTAGAATTACTAAATCAAGGGAAAGAAAAGATTAGGATCAATTAAGTGGAATTTCATATTGTCCCTTAGAATTCAAAACTCATGTTGGTCAGCAGTGGAAGGCGAACTTCACACATATGTCCTGGTTTACCTAATAAAGTCTTTAAAAAATGGAGCAAAACGTTAGATTAACTAAGCTTCCACATAAATATGCCTGAAAGACCAGTGCTTAATTTTCTTGGCTCAATCTGTCTGTCTCCTTACAATTTATTTGCTGCTCCAACTGTGCAAGCTGGAGACTGTATAAATTACGTTATGGCTTTTTGCTGGGCAAACCCAGTCATTTCCAGGGTCACAGTATGACTTGAATGGTACAGAGCCAAGCGTTTCAAGCTACAAAGCACTTTCTCTGTTAAACGTAGCCACACGGCTCATTTATTGCAGAGCTTCCCAAACACTTTTGGTCATGACATACCCCAAATTGTCTTATTTACATAGCCACATGGAAAAGGATGCTTGCGGTGATGGACCAGCCTCCTCCCCACCAGCCTGAGAGCTAAGAGCCTTAATATCCTGTTACACCTATAATCTATTCACAGGCACATAGATTGACCTATTGTATTGGGCTGTCGGAAAAGTCATGACGTATTTTTTCTCTGTTTTTCGTTGCAAAACTGTGTCATGACTTTTCTGACAACCCAATATTTGGCGCTACTTTAAATGCTCATCATTTGCAGTCAATCATTACATTTTAGGGTTGAATGGAACCTAAGAAAACCTAAGAAGACCAATCAATGCATGGATAAGACAACCAAGGAAGAAAGTAGTAGCGGTGTAGAGTAGGGAAGGGAGGAATTTTGGCAAGAGGATTAGGTCTGAATCTTGGGGCTACTGTTTAGTACGGCTGTAACCTTAAGCATGCTCCTAAGCTACTTAGGGGTCTCTATGTCTTCATCAGCAAAACAGGGATAATTATACTCATCTTGCTATAATATTTTAAGATTAGAAGAAACATATGGGAATCACATATGTAGCATGGTACATGGCACATAATTAATTGCTTACTTGCTAAGTGACTTTCCCAGTTTACAGAGCAAGATATAGAGCCTGATTTAAAATTCTACACCTAACTCCCAGTTCAATGCATTGTTCATATGTTGAGATGTCTCAGATGTTTCAAAATATTTTAACCTTGCATGTTAAGGACTGAATGTTTGTGTTCTTCCAAAAGTCTTAAGTTGAAACACTAATCCCCAATGTAATGCTATGAAGAGGTGACGCCTTTAGGAGGTAACTAGGTTTAGGTGAGGTCGTAAGGGTGGAGCCCCCATGATACGATTGGTGTTCTTAGAAGAAGAGGAGGAGACCAGAGCTCTTGTTTCTCTGAGGATGCAGCAAGAAGGTGGCCATCTGCAAACTAGGAAAGGGCCTCATCAGATACCAAATCTGCTGGCATCTTGATCTTAGACTTCCCAGCCTCCGGAACTGTGACAACCCCATGTTTGTTGTTTAAGCCACTCAGGTCTATGGTATTTTGTTATAGGCTCCTGAGCTGGCCAGGACACTTGACTTCCATGTACTTGAACTCTCCAGTGTTGTTGGAGCTCACCTCTTTAGTGGTTGTCAGCTCCCACTTTATCATACAAAGTATGCCGGGGGGGGAAAGAGATCCTTTTGTAATAATCCTAAAGGCGACCAAATATTTGAAAGCACACAGAGGTTTCAGAGTGCTTTCACAGACTTGGAGCCTCTGAATAACCTTGAGGAATTGCGATGGTCCATGTTTTCACCACCCTCAATATACAGAGGAGGCGGCCTCAGTCACAGGAGTTAGGATAGCCAAAACCTATTGCATCCGCGTGACAGGACTCAAACAGTCTGTCCCTAATCATTGCTGGAGTTGGCAGGTGACTATAGATGAATATGCTGATGGTTCAGATCCCTAACCACACACAGTGGATCAGGAGGTAAGTGATGAGAGAAGCAGAAATGAGACAGACACCCAGTGATAATGGAGGAGACACTTATGTTGGAGGCATGGTGGAAGCAGACACAAGAAGAAACTAGTGCTGGGAGCTAAGAAGTGGATGAGCTGAAGATGTTTTCAAACCATCCAAGGTCATTTTAATTTTCTATAAAGAACAGTGCGGTTTGAGGCCTCTATAAGCTGGCAGTATCACACCTCGCCTTAGGCACAAAGTGTTTCTAGTGCTTTGATAAGGTGAGGGAGTATTTCATCAAATATACTCAGCTCTTAATTAAACTCTATAAAGTTGAAGTGATACCAAAAATAAAAGTTGAAATGATACAGCTCAACTAATGTTGGTGACGATCTAAACTGATATATGCTATAATCATTTTGAGAAC
>NW_017731696.1:1797246-1800734 GCF_001890085.2 Hipposideros armiger
ACAAATATGGTATTTATTGAACTTTTCTTATGTTCTAGGTTCTGTAATAAGAGCTGAGTCTACACTGATGAGCACAACCAAAGGGCCCCCACCCAGAGCGAGTTTCACTATCTAGGGAGGAGTTTGGTGGTTAACTATTCTCCTAAGGAGAGAAACATAAATGATTGTTATTAATAGGTGCTAGTTCAAGCCCCCAAATGCTTACATTAAGAAAAATAATATAACACAGCCATTTTGATTCTTACATTTTGTCTCGAAAGGTCGCAAAGCTATTTCTTATGGAGATACTCTTAAGGCCCCTTCTTTGAAAGATAAGAGATAAAGTCATTCCTCCCCAGGTAAAGGCTTACACTGAAGACTCCTTCTGAAGACTCATCGTAGGTAGGCTCCCTAACTCCTTTCCCTGAGAGTCAGGGTCTCTGACTACATCTAGAATTAAAAGTAGTTAAGAATATTTCCATTTGTGCAAAGAAACCTTAACTTAAAAGAAACTTAAAAAACACTGATAACATGAGAGCGATGGGCACATGATTTCCAGGAATTGACTTTTTTGCTCTAATATTTCTAGCATGGTTATTAATTAGCACAGAATAAGACATCATCTCTGAGTGTTTACTTTGGGAAATGTGAACTCATTAAGAGTAACATTTATATATCTAACTAATAATTAAAATGTATGGTCCGTCCCCAATATGTTTTCTTTCATTTCAAAACATAATGTATCAGACTGTATTTGTTGTCCTAGGTACCAGCTAATGAGATGTGGGGCGTTTAATCTCACCTTAATCTTATCTGGCTGTCAAATGCTAAATTTGGTTGTATCTTTAACCCAACAGTCACTGCAGTTCTCCCATTCATTACGAACGCAAACCTAGCCTCCATGCACCTGTTCCTATTGTAAGTGTATCTCAAAGTGAAAGATAATTCATATTCAATTTTCACTTTTCTTGAGAATGAAAATCTCTTGGTCAAGTGGAGCACTTTACTGTGGAATTTTCAGTTTCCTTTAAATAGGGCTTAGTGTAACTACACTTGCCCAGATGTGCCTGAGAAAGAGCGTCAAAAGGAAAAGATCAAAATAAAGGCACGAATGAAGCCAAGAATAGTTGCCTATTGTTCTTGACTCTTAGACTCTTTTTACAAAATAAAATGCCTGACTGACAAGGATTCAAGTGCTTACTTTCCTTGACAAAGGCTAACTCAATGTGTTGACAGAATTGTGCAAAAGTATCTTACTGGAGTGCCAAATAAAACATCCACCTATAAGCTCTAATATAATAGGTGTTGCACTGACAAATACAATTTGATATTTCTTAAGATTTACAGCTAATAAAAAGTATTCCTAAGAGATTTAGAAATTCAAATCACCAGATACGAATATTGCCTTCATTTCTCTTAACACGATCAACAATGGTTCCATTATTTACTCAACTCTTATTGACATTTTTATTCCTCTATGTACACTGTTTTGCTTGCAGCCTGAGACCTGCTGGAGTGGAAGGAAGACTCTCATTCTGACTTTGCTAAAGGGAAAGGTCATTTCAATAAAACTTTCAATAGCCCAAGTTCCTGACCTGTGGGCTGGAGGTAATACTGCAACTTTCTCCAAGTGTAAGAGGTGGCTTCAGAGTGTACAGATCATCGTCGTCACGGTAAAATGGATAGCTCGTGCTGGGCGGATCTGTAGGATGGAGAGCTAAGTCCTCCTGCACTGCTTCCCATGTAGGCAGAGCAGAGGGACCACCTCCCAGTCCTTGCTGCTTTTAAATAAAATGGTATATTTCTGTCTCCTCCTAGTGTCAGGATAAGGTGGAATGAGAGAAGTTAGGCAGACAAGGTCTCCCCTTTCTAGAAACTTACCTAGATTTCTATATATAGTTTGCTATATAAATCTTATCTAGAGCTCTGTATAGAAACATATAATAAACTTATATAAACTTATCTAGACATATATATATATATATATATATATGTTTGAAGTTTTGAAAAAAATATGACAGTAATCCAATTTAGAGTAGTGGGATTAGATAGTAATCCCATTGTAAAGCAAAGATTGCTGAACTCTGAGTTAGAAAACCTGGACATGTAATAGTCATAGGACCTTGAGCAATGCATGAAACATCTCTATACCCAGATTATTTATTCACTGGCACAATAATAACCCCTGTCTAAATTACTAGGTTACTGTGAGCATGAAACAAAGTGACATATGTGAAAGTGACTTAAAACTTATAAAGCCCTATGCAACAGTGAAGTATTAAATATGATACACATACCATTTTTTACTCCTCTGCAGTGGTCACCAACTTAGCTTATGTGCCTGAAGGACCTCATCAACGATATTTATGTTGGGAGCCAAAGGAAAATGTGATTTGATCTCTAAAAATGTTTTGTCTATCATAAGTATAGCTAAAGGAGCAAAAGTTCATTTGCGTAAATAACTATGCATAAAGGAATATTTATAAATGAAAGTAGAAAAAAAGGTTACCATCATGCCCCAGGCGAGGGAGCAATTACCATTTCAGGAAGAAAAGTGCAATTTGTAGGAGATGCCTGTTCAGTGGGACCAGGGATGGTATGTATTCGGTCTCAGCAGCCCAGCCAACTGGTATCAGCTCTGCTATTTATTGTCATCACCTGCTCCTCCCTCTGCTGTTCTGTGAAAGCCATGGAGACTCTCGGCCTGGATCTATAGCAAACTGTAGCTCGGATCTTCTCCTATCAATAGACTGGCAATCTGAAATGACCTCCATTAAACGGAACACTGAAGCAGAGTCATTTATCTGCACTGAATTGGGGTCACCCCTTAGACATCAGGCTTAGCACCTATTTTCATGCCTGTGTTAGCACATGCCCCACTTGATTCGCTAGTAAACAAACAAAGGCTAACCCCCCTGAAATAACCAGCAGGCTCTCAGCAGGCTCAGCTTTGCTCTGAGCCATTCACCTTAGCTTGCTTGCTCTCCTTCTTTGGCCAACGACACCCAAGTGTGTTTGCTGGCATGTTTACGTATCTATAACCAGCCTACACAAGTGTGTGCAGCCTGAAGTTTACACACTATCATTCTTGATGTTTCCCAGATACACCCAGCCACCAACGTCAAAGGTAAGTGACATACTCTTCAAGGCCCAGTTAAGAGCGGTCAAGGGCCACTGTGCCTGTTACTTTGTCCTGTGCAAACATGGCTGTTGGTTGGCACTGTGTTTACATGCTGGTGTGAGCTTGCTGAAATTCTGCCCAATTTCTGGAGGTTGTGTTTTCTTGACTACGATTTCTGAGTCTTCCACTACGTGTATGTTGAGGGCTTGGAGTAGAGAAGAATCACTATAGTTCTTTACTACTATAGTTCTATAGTTCTGAACTTCCTCCGAAATCCAATCGTATATGAGTATTACTCAGTCCCTATGTATCCTTGCCTGTAGCATTGTGTTCTAAATATTTTGATAACCCTGCTTTGAAAGGACTATTTTAAATATTTCTGCAATAA
>NW_017731696.1:1802604-1806980 GCF_001890085.2 Hipposideros armiger
CCCGGGAAGAGCGCAATGATGGTGCCAACTTGGGCCAGTGAAGCGACGTCCTCCACAACTAGACTGAAGAACAAAACGACAGCAACTAGTCTGTTCCCCTTCCCCCAATTCCCCAATAAAAATCTTTAAAAAACAAACAAACAAAAAAACCCAAAAAAACCTCTTGTATATTTTATAGATTTCTCTGAGAATTACATATCAGTTCAGAAGCAGGAAATATATATATTTTAAAATAATAAGAGTATACAGTGCTTATATACACCTTTCAAAATTCTGTATTTAGCAGGAATGACAAGGAGAGGCGATCTAGGCATCGGGACCAGAAGAAGTAATTTCACAGAAGTGTAAGACAGGACATTGTATTTGGTGAATGACAGGTAGACTTACAGAGCCAAAGGGATGGGCAGAACCAGATCATATAAAAGCTCATAAACTGAGCTTAGAAATTTAGAATCTATGCAGAGTGATCACAGATACCGGTTTGCCTAAAAAAGTCCCATTTGCGGCCTATGGAGCAGCATAATTATTCATAGCATCCCCTCTTATTATCAAAAGTGTCTGGCTTTAGATGATAACGTATGTGCTTATGTATACAGTTACTGGAAAACCATTAAAAACTTATTACCAGGAGATCAACACAACTAGATTTACAATTTGGAAAGAGGCCCTTAGCTGCATTGTGAAAAATGAATTTAAGACGTGCAGAAATGGGGGCAGGGAGACCAATTAGGGTACGATTGCAAAGTTTATGGGAGCTAAGTCGGTAGTGTTGAGGGAGACAGAAGAGAAAATTCATACTGAAGAGTAGGTTTAGACAATCATATCAGAAAAATTTTAGATATTTTAAGATCTGATTTTTTTTTTTCATTTTTAGAAAATTCTAGAGTAGCGCTGTCCAACAGGACTTTCTGTGTTGGTGAAAATGTTCTACATTTGTGCTGTCTGAAATGGTAATTACTAGCCACATGTGGCTAGGGAAAACTTGAAATTGAATTTTAAATAATATTACATTTTAATTAATTCAAATTTGAATTTGAATGGCTCCATGTATCAAGGCTTCTGCAGTAGACACAGTAACTCTAGATTTTTATCTGTAAGGTAGAAAGAGATCTGGCCTGGAGATGTAGCTTTGTGAGGGATCCGTTAGGTGCTGTTTGATCAAATGCATTTGGCAGCAGAGCTTGTATATTGAGAAGAGACGAGGTACNATGTTAGCAATTAACCCTGTCCTTGACACCGAGTAAGTTCTCAGTATTTAAATGACTACTGAGATTGAATGAATTGACTGAATGAATGAGCGAGTGGATGACAGACGTGAGAGGAGCATGATTAGAATTGGACTCCCGTCTTGTTTACATCTCCATTGACTACACACCCATGGTAGAACTATTTATTATTGAGAAATAATGTAGGTAAGCCTACATTATCTATAATGTAGATAAGCCTGGATGTTGGAAGGGAATCAGTCAAGGTTCAGCTCAAGGTGATAGGGGGATCAGTTTCAGATGGGAACAGCTCTGCTTCTGAACATTTAGAGATCATTTATTTATCAATTATTTCATAATTGAAAAAGAGAGCTCTGTTAGAAATGTGTCTCAATATAATTGAGGAAATTAATTTTCTTTTATTATTTGTTGCTAACTGTTCATCTCTGTTTGGATTCTTTCTAAACTCTATTCATCTTCTACCCCTGATATCACTGAGTATTTTCCTAGAGAATCCAAATTAGGTTTAATATTTGCCTAATGAGGAAAATTAGAAATGTAAAGTTAATGTAAATAATTGTTTTTCAAAACCCAATTTAAATCATTTTGGAATATCTGCTGTTTCAGATTATTCAGATCAATGATTCTAGCATCTAACCATGGATAACAGAACTGTAGATGATCAGTAAAGTGAACCTGATTCTTTACATTTATAAGAAGTTGGTGGTAGAAATTGATGTTCCTAGACTCTCATTTTGGAGTATTCTGAAGGAGAGATTATTAGTCTAGAGATGGAATTCTTTTATAACACATCAAAAGTGGTGTTAAAAAGATATTTCTACCATTGGTGTNTCTTGAAATGCTCCTTCTTTGACATGTCCATCATCACTCTGGTTCTTCCCCTTACTTTTCACCTTTTCTATTTTATTTTTGTTGCAAGTTTCTTTCCACTTTACTCCCTCTTCAAACTTGGAACTTTTTTCTTCTTTCCACATACAGAGGATCCAAAAAACTGTATACACATTTCAAGAAAGGAAAACTATTAAAATTATAATACTCAATATATACCAATAACAAAAGATGAATACAAGACTTCTGCAATTATAAGACGTGCTCTAAGTGGTTACCATTAGCGTCCAGACACTTCTGATTATGTCGCACTACTGCTTGAGCAACATTGACCAAAGTGTCCACTTGTACACATTTTTTTGGCACCCCTGGTATTTCTCGAATATGAGCTCTTTCTTATGGCTTTATCTACCATTTCTAGTCTGATAACTCTAAATCTAAATCTATTGTTCTGATTTGATATCAGGGTTGCACTCTTGAGTCTCCAGTTGCTTCTTATATGTTTATAACTTGTGTAATTTGAATTAGGTGAGGTAGAGGTCAATTTGTGTCTCTAATAAATGAATTGCATTGAAAAGTTACTTGTAGCTTTAGCTGTGGAGGCAAAAACTCACTTTGAAGCAGATCTTCACTATCTTAAGTTATACAAATATAAGGCTAATATTTCATCTTAGGGTGGCTTTGAATCATAGTAAAGTTGTCTGTCTCAGAGATGTCAAGTGTTCTGTTTAAGAATATAAAAATATTCTCTTACATAAATGTGGATACTACCAATAAAATTTTATGATAATAAATTTGAAAATTGAGATAGAATAANATTAAAATTAGCAGAACAGCAACAAGTAATAAAATTACAGCAGTGTTTTGGCACAAGTTCTGGTATTCATATATTCACAAGTCTACCTTTCACTTGCTGAAATGGCAAATGGTGACTGTATCTGTGATGTATTAATCATGTATATGTTTCCTAGAAGCACAAATTCTGGTCCAATTATACTTGGTTAACTCCTAAATCTTTGGGAGAAATAATTTATATTTTCAAAAATTCCCAGGTCAGAAATTTTGTATAACAGTTAAAAAACAAATCTCTTTCTGTCTCATCTGTGATTAAAACGAAGTGGAAATTTTCATAAAGGTTACAGTCTACTTTAATGTTCATGGTTGCATTTCTGGAATAATGCTACATACATTACAAAGTATTTCTTTCAAACATGCTTAACATGTATGTGTTTAGAAGAAAATAGCTTAGTGGCAGTTGTAGATATTAAGAGAAAAAATATCCATAATGGTAAAAAAATCTACCTTTATATAATATTTGCATTCTTGAAATTTTGCATGTCCATATTTCTAGAAATGCAATACTTTCTCATTGACTTATTAACAATTTCAGAAATGTTTCATATAGACTTATCTTTTAAATATCATACAAGTCATTTTCCAAATGTGATAAATCTCTTTTTTTTTTCCTTTGGTTATTTTCCTTCAAAAAGTCTACAGTGAATATGAATTGCTTTTATTATGAGAAAATGTATCAAACTCATAAATTTTATAAATTTTGAGCAATATCTAACACAAGATGAGCTGAACTACTGAATCTTTATCCAACGAATTAATATCCAGCTACTAAAACTCATGTTATAGCACATATGCACTATAAAGATGATGTAGTATAAAATTGCACACTTGGAACTTATATAATGTTAATAACCAATGTCACCCCAGTAAATTTAATTAAAAACCTCCTGTATACTAGGTAGTTCAAGAGTAGGCAAAATTAAGTTATGATAACAGCAATAGTGAAAACAAGGTTTCAGGTTGGGGCAGAGGATGCCAGCTTGTGCTACCCACTTTCTGTTCCTCCCTATTTCCCATGACACAGCAGCTGCCTCTGGGGTGGGAGTGGGGCATCATTGGGGTAGGAATGAGGGACGATGTGGTGATGTTGTTCACCTTCATTTGGGTCATGGTCACATGGGTGTGTTCATTTTGTTTACAACTCATTTTAACAAAATATTCGCTAAAGCTTTACATTTAAGATATGGTCATTGTTACATGTACATTATAGCTCATTAAAAAACTTTTTAAATGGAAAAAAACCCTCATGTTACAAAAGAATATTTATGACATGAGAAAATATAAATAATGTAGAACATGATAAAAGCCTGTTGCAAAATGGTAAAAACTAAATTTTGGAAGGAAGACTAGTGTACACATGGATAGAGAAAATTATACAATGATATATTAACTGTGGTTGGCTCTGAGGGGTAGGAATATGGATGCCTTTATCTTTTTAAAACTCTTGTAGGGCCGGCCGAGTGGCGC
>NW_017731696.1:1809090-1811427 GCF_001890085.2 Hipposideros armiger
CAAAAACCTGGAGGATTGTTTACCATTTCAGCACGGCAAGTGCAGCAAAGGCCCACTGATGAAAGAAAGGTGGAAGTCACGAAAGGAAGACAGAATCAAAACATCCTCCTCCCTTCCCAACCCCAAATGAAAAGAATGATTATTCAAGAAAAACTCAAAGAACAAAGTTTATTTTAGAAACATTAGGACTATTGGAAGCAAATGGACAGGCAACATGATGTGGAATAAACACCTGGCCTGGCAGTCCACCCCGTAGATGGGGTTCTAGTGCTGGTCCCATTGTCAATTAGCTATATGACCCTGGCTGTCATGCCATTTAACTCCTCTGGGTAACAGCTATTCATAAAGTACATTAGTGCTCAAGCTTATATTTTTCAACTTCAAAATCCTATTAGTGTAAAAGCTAAAATTATACTTAATGTGCTAAAATAAACCTGGATGCATGAAAACATGCTGAATTTTGTTGACTTAAGTCACAAAATTTCACTCACTACTTCAGTGGATACGTTTTAAATGACTTTAATGGCTGTGTTGGCCATTCATATATAGGAAATCAATGATAAAATAGATAGTACAGAGATAAACTGAGTTTCGCAAAGTTAAAAAAATGCAAAGTACATAAGGACTTACTTTCAAATTGCTACAAAAAAAAGGGAAACCCTCCAAAAACCCCAAACAAACAAATAATGAGGTTGCGTCTAGGCTGAGAACCTGTATGACAAGTTTAAATTTAAAGAGACAGTTGAAAGCTTATTAATGGTACCTGGAAGGGTAGTCAGTGTGCTGGGTTAAATTCAGTACATTTAATCTTTGGTTTTAATTTATATTCAATTCAGAGAGAAGAGAAGAGAAGTGAAGGGAAGGGAAGGGAAGGGAAGGGAAGGGAGACAGAAGGAAGGAAGGAAGGAAGGAAGGAAGGAAGGAAGGAAGGAAGGAAGGAAAGAAGGAAGGAAGGAAGGAAGGAAAAATGAGCTGTTCACTGCAATAAGAAAAGTTTGGCGTGGTTGGCCATAACTAGAGCTTCAGTCTTTAGTGTTCCAGTAACTGTGTGACCTTGGGCAAGAACTACCACATGGATGAGCCCGCATTTCCTTGTCTGCAAGATGAGGGCTTTGGGCCAGAACCTTTTAAAAGTCCCTTCCAGCTCTACATGTTACATTAATAATGTACCTCATGTGGCCCGAGACTGTTGGTTGTGCTATTCAGAAAAGAGCAAAGCATAGTATTAGGAAACTATTTCCACCTGATGGATATGAGAAAAAAATAGTCTTACCAGTTAACAATCCCCACTTTTCCAGCTAAAATTGAGAGGGGGTACCTAGAATCTCTAAATCTGCCCAGAGATGGAGTCCTGGGGATTCACCCTCTTCCACTCTCTCTCCACCCCCTCCCCAACATCAGTCCTAGGAAGATGTGCTCTCTCTACTGCAGAAGACAAAGGAAACCTCTGCTCCAGTGAAGGAATGGGGGAGAGGGAGGGCTAAAAAATACCCTGAAACACTGGAACTGTTGAAAGTCATGTATTTTCTGCAATTAGTAAGTGTTTAAGAAAGATTATAAATAATTAGCCTCTCTGCACTCACATAGTTTGATTACTCCTTTGAAGCACTGGTGTTACTCTGCAAAAACATGAAAGATATGTTTGTCGAAGAAAAGGGCGGAGGGGGTTGGCAGATGAGGGTAAACAGGATCAAATATATGGTGATGGAAGGAGAACTGACTCTGGGTGGTGAGCACACAATGTGATATATAGATGATATATTACAGAATTATACACCTGAAACCTATGCAACTTTACTAACAATTGTCACCCCAATAAATATCTATCTATCTATCTATCTATCTATCTATCTATCTATCTATATATCTCAACACTTAAGGTAAAAAAGAAATTAAATAAATAAATAAATAAATAAATAAATAAATAAATAAATAAATAAATGGCCCTAGTTTTCATGTGCTAAGCTCCTTCCTTACAACAAAACCAAAATCATTTTCTTTGACTATATTGCAAGTTTCCAAGAAATAGGTTTTGTTTTGTTTTTTCTGAAAGTAGGGGTTCTTCTTTCAAAAATCTTTCTTTTTGGAGCGAGGTTGGGCAGTAATTTCACTGACAGAAGTCTTTTGCCCCAACAATGTGCTCTCTGAGATTCTGGAATCAGGAAGGTCCTACATGTGTGAGATTTCCAGAAATCACTGAAGTTTGGACTATCCTTAAAGACGGGGTGAGGGTAGCAGAAGTTCACTCTGCTTAGTTTCCCAGGGTGCACATTACTTCTTTGTTTCATGTAAACACAGCTAAAATGATAGAGTGTGATGATTTCTCTCAGAATTGTT
>NW_017731696.1:1816288-1825088 GCF_001890085.2 Hipposideros armiger
GATGTTGTGTTCATCTTTTCCCTGTAGGCCTTTTAGTTTTATAAGACATGTACCCCTAAATAATATATATTACTTTATCAGTTAGAGCCACAGCAGAAAAGTGATGGCACACTCAATAGGATAAATGGAGGAGAGTTTATAGAGGGACGGTTTGCAGAGGTGTGAGAGTGCAGGTAACCCGAAAGGGTAAGTACTGCTCTGGGATAAACATCTTTGGAGTTCACCACCATCTCTATGTTGCAAGAGCTAAGAAAAAACATTCAAAGAATGCGTGACAAGAAGGGTGCCGGACAGGAGCCCAGCCCTGTGGTCAAGGTAGGGTGCAGTCCACCAGTCCTTGCAGGGAAGGCATCAAGGCAATGGACCTCGTCGACCTCATAGTCTTGCCTTGTGATGCTCCTCGGTGGCAGACCCAGCTCAAGTACAGACCCAGTTGAAATACAGGGCCCGATGATGCAGAGGACAGAGGTCAGCTGCCCATGGTACAAAGAAGTCCAGAGGAAGGGGAAAATGCAATAGGACACAGGGGGGCTGCACACCGCTGTCAAACATCCAGCGTTGATGGACATTTTGCTGATTATACCATCATACTAAATGTATCATGCTCTCTGTATGTCCTTTTGCCACTTGCTTTTCTCCCCAATTTTCCAGAACTTGTTCTGAACTTATATTTTTACTAACACACATTTTTTTTCCTTCCTCCTTCCCTCCCTCCTTCCCCCCCCTCTCTCTGTCCCCCTCCCTCCCTCCCTCTCTCTTTCTTTCTTGACAAATACTATTCAAGAGGCACGTTCTGCTCCCATCAGTCTGGTCTCTGGTAAGGTTTGTAGATGCAGACAACAGAACCCACTTGCACTATTTTAAGCAGAACAAGAAGTTTATAAAAGGATAAATTTTACATCACACATGTCACAGAGCCTCTGTGATGGGCGGATACTCAAGCGTGGTGGCCTTACAGCCAGGAACAATCTCCAAAGTGCGGTGTCACACTGCTCCACTGGCCATCTTTCTCACGGGACTGGGCTCTGAAGTTTGCAGGGGGCGCTCAAGCTAAGACAACTGTGACTGCGGCCTCTGAAAACTGGCTGTCCTCACTGCCCTTGCCAGCATCAGTGAAGACTACTCTCTCATCACTCCACCCTCTTCCAAACTCAGGTCTTGTATGAGGTACTTTGGAGAAGCCCAGGTCACGAGCCCAATCCCTGGCTTTGAGGGAAGCTAGGAAAAAAAATTTCCTAACTTGTACTTTGAGGAGGTACAAATTCTCCAACATAGGAAGGCTATTCAACAGTTCGTGCACGGAGTGACAAATGTCCACCCATCCCTACCAGCCATAGCTTTCATGCTAATTCCTGCCTCAACACCTCACAAAACCAAAGAGCCCCACACCCCAGGTACACTAGATAAATATGACTCCTCTTCTGAGAGCATTTGCTTTGCGTGAAGCACCTGGACTACTCAGTACTTTCTTGTCTCTGATTTTCTTTAGTGATAATTACTGGTGCCATTCAGTTGGCTATCGCCTTTGCCTTTTTAATGATATTTGATTTTGCTAAAACAGTATAAAATGCCAGTTTTTTGTTGTTGTTGTTGGCCATGTATTTTCTTATTTAGTCTTTTCTTTTCATTAAAATGTCGGGGACCCTTGGGGGAGAATGATAATCTTTCCTTTGCATAGGACCTGGCATATTGCTATCAACATAGGAGGTACAAAATAAACTTGCTTTTTTATTGTTCCATCACAATTCCTAACTCTCTGGGTGTATATTTATTATTTATTATACTATACTAATAAGTTTTAGCATTTTCTACCCACCCACACTCCAACTTTGCCTTAGATTATATAGAGGGTAAAGCTAGGAAACACATGGTACTTAGGAAGGTCCAAAGGGAAATAAAACTTGGGCGATCCAATGTTTAACCTTTTGAATCCAAATTTAGAAATATAACCAATAAGACCTTCCTGGGGGGAGAATGTATACTGAGTAAGAAATATGAAGTGGGGCAGGTAGGATCTGTCAAAGCACTTGTGTAGTAGGGATAGATCAGTAGGCCACTTTGGGATTCCAAAACTATAGTCTTGGGAATAAATAACCAACTGACCAATAAACCTCTGAGACGCTTGAGCCCATAGGGCTCATAGGGCTCAAGCAAGTGGCTAAATGAACGATATGCATGCCGTGAATCCATACCTGCACATCTAGAATGTAGTTGGGGCACTCAGGAAAAATGGCAATGGAACATATGGGAAGTTTGGCAGCATAAATACAGGACCATAGGCTTGCTATAAGTGCAGGAAGAACAAAATCGTATCTCAGGCTGCAAAGAGGAAGTCATGTAGCCAGTTCATTGTTTTGACTGGCAAAAGAGATAGAAAAAGTGGTCAGGATTTTTGTTACCTAGGTAGTATGAAGATCCAGGAGATCCAGTAAGTAGGACAGGAAAATGGAATTGATGAAAAGTCCAGTGTTCTCTAACATTTAGTGAAAGATAAGGGGTGTGTGTGCATGAAGTATATATAGTATGCATGTATGCACATATGTATATATGTATATATGTATGTGTACACACACACACATTTCAGATTTCAGCATAAACTGAGGTTTTCAAGAATTCTGAACCGTCATCATTTATTAAGCACTTACTAGGCACAGAACAATTGTGTCGGTGACATTAAAGAAGAGGNTTCCTTCTTCTTCCCTTCCTCCTGTCCTCCTTTCCTTCCTTCCTCAAAAGGCATACTAAATATATATAAGGCTGGGGTCAATTTTATATAGTTAGAAATTAATTAAGCACTTACAATATACTTAGCTCTGAGTTAAATCTTGATCCAGTAATTACACTGAAACCATTTAATTATCTAAAAGTTTCTTTTTGGCAATCACCTTAATATCCACCAAATTATACCAGTTGGAATAGGTGAAGTAGGTAGCCCATGAAGTGTGGGTTCAAGTTCTCCAGCATAGTCTGTATCCTTATTGCTCTCTTACTGAGGATGCCAGAAAATCTCAGGTAAGCATGTTCTTCCTTTGGTCTTCTGGCCTTTGGATACTTCTGGAAGGATGTAGTGAGTATTTGAATAATCCCCTCTCCAGGAATCACCGATTACATTTCCCAGTGGGACAGCAACTGAGGCCTTTTTTTGTTTGTTTGTTTTGTTTTGTTTTTTTTCCCCTAAGCACACCACCACAACTAACACGGAATCAGCGCTTCAGAGAGCCTATGTAACTTGCCAGCACTGCACAGCATGTAGCTGGTTTAAATGGGCTTTCTTCCCTGTGTTAGTCCCTGGGTCTGACTGCCTTTAATGAATACCTCAAATATACAGAAATGAAGTCTGCAATCTAGCTGAAAACTTGAAAGATAAGAGGATAATAAGCCGATGTGAGAGTGTGAGGTATTGCCCGAGAGGATCAACCTTAGCTGGGGATAGAATGGAGGGGTTAGTTTGGGCAGTGAGAAGGCAAAGGTTTCCGATAGAGAAAAGCAGAAAGATGCCAGAAATAATCTGGTTGATTTGCAACTTTCCCCTTAATGAACAGTAATTCTGATGCAAGCAGAACTACTGACTCCTACAACTGAGTGCATCTTCCTTTCACATTTGTTAGGCTTGCTTCAAGTCTGTGTTTTACTGTGGCTCCTCAGAAAGACTTTCAGATTCACTTAGGAACCCTGGCAAAATTTTATCTTGTATCTAGAGCTGAAATTAAATTGCACTTTTAACCCAATATTGAATTCATTTTTTTTAACCAATATTTAAAACTTTGGGAGTTCGTTTGATTCACTTTTTCTGTGACAAGAATGGAAAAAACAATTGAGAAACAGCACTTAGTACTAGTGTGCAAGCGTCCGAATACACCACCACACGTATCTGTATAGCTGAACCTTAATGGTGGTTCATAAATATCATAGAAAGATAAAAAAATATTAATATTTTTTTCCTGAATGCAGATAATATCATTGTCTGTTTGTTCATTAATAATACTGAAGAGTAAGCCATGGATTTTGATATGAACACAGGGGTGACATACGTACACGATTATCTATGCAGTAGATCCTTGACATGCAAAAATGATACCACTGCAAACCCACAAGTTTAATTATCAGATTAAGTTAACCAGAGTTCCTGGTTGGAAGCTATAAGTGGAAAATAACAGAGCGGTGCTGAAATTTATTCATTCATTCCACAAATATTTATAAAACTCCTCCTGTATACCACTGCATATATGTTTTTCTAGGAGATGAATATATAGCAGTGCACTAACCAGGCACATCTTCTGCCCTTATTCTAGTGGAGGGATAGATAAGTATAGTGAGAGCAATTAAGCGTTTGTAGACTGTCATAGATANTACAACCTGATGCAAGGAAACAAAGTCTTAATAGTTCTGTTTAAGAAATGGAATCCCTCCTTTAAAATCTACCCAAGAAGAAATATCTAGGCCCAGTGAACACTCCAGATATTTAAGGAAAAAATATTACTAATGGCCAATTACCAGGCCATTACAAAAACAAACAAACAACAGGCCATTTTCATTCATGCACATAAAAGCAAAAATCCTAAACATAAAAGAGAATCTGAATATGCTAAAAGAACGATATTTCACCAGTGTTACAGATGTGGCCCATGTGAGGATCGATACCTCCCTTTCACTTTTTTTGCCCGAGGGCTTTCTCTGGAGCCACAGAAGACCCTCGGCCTTCATGCATGGAGGCCATTAATACCAGAGCATTAACATTTGCCAGAAGCAATCCTCAACAAATGATTGATTGGTGGGAGGGGCTGGCTCATAAATATTCCAGTTCCCTCATCTGAAATCTGAAGTGGGATGATTCTGAGATATGTACTAACACCATTTCCCAGAATTTCTTGGAGGGCTTAAGCTTCAGTCACCCACTATGGCCACTGGCTTGATAATTCACCCTTTGTTGGTTTCATTCCGTCCCCTGTCTCACTTCTCTCCTCCCCTGTCAGAGTTTGCTTCAACTCCCTAAAAACTACTTGCAACCAAAGCCCTGTCTCAGAGCCTGCTATTGGGGGATATCAAGCTAAGACAATAGTCACATTGGATTATTCCAAGAATGGAAGGCAGTTTTAACATTCAAAAATCGATCAATTTAACCCATCACATTTACAGAATGAAGGAGAAAAAATTTATCTCAATAGGTGCAGTAGAAGTATTTTCTAAAAATCAGTACTTGTTTAGGGGAACAATTCTTATCAAGCTAGGATTAGAAGGGAATTCCTCAATCTGACAAACACTATGTACAGAAAAATGCTACAGGAAATACTAATACTTAGTCATGGAGTATTGAATTTTTTTCCTTAAGAATACTTCTATTAGCACTTTTACTCAACATCGCGCTAGAGGTTCTAGAGGGTAAACGGGATCAAATATATGGCAATAAAAGGAGAGCAGACTCTGGGTGGTGAGCACACAATGTGATATATAGATGATGTATTACAGAACTGTACACCTGAAACCCATGTAACTTTACTAACAACTGTCACCCCAATAAACTTTAATTAAAAAAAAAACAGTATTATGGACAATAGCATCAAAAGCAACAAATACCTTAGAAATACATCTAACCAAAGATGAGAAAAGCTCCTCACAAAACTATAAAACATTACCAAGATAACTAAAAGAAGAATTAAATGAATGGAGAGATTTTCCATGTTCATTAATTGGAAGACTCAATGTCGTAAAGGTATCAATTCTTTCCAAATTTGTTTGTAGATATAATGCAATACCAATCAAAAAGAAAAAAAAGTTTGTTGTTTGTTTACCCTGTGAAATTTGACAAGTTGATTTTCTATTTATGTGAAAATATAAAGGGTCAAGAATAGCTAGGATAATCTGAAAACAAGTATATAGGATTTACATGATCTGGTATCAAGACACTATAAAGCTACAGTAATTAAAATGTTGAGATATTGATGTGAGGATGGATGAAAAATGTTGAAGAATAGAATGGAGTCCAAAACCTACCACAGATATGTGGTAACCTGATTTATATTAAAGGTCCTCTTGGTGGGATGGGGGCGGGGCAGAGACAGGGAAGAAAAGTCTTTTTAACAAATAGTATAAAATTGATTGGATATCTAAATGCAGAAAAACGTGAACATTTATCCTTACCTACTTATTAACAATGCAAGAAAAGTATGAATAGTTCTATTCAAGAAATGCCATCTCCAATTTAAGACCTTTCCAGAGAGAAATATCCAGGCCCTGGGAGTGCTCCAGATATTTAAGGAAGAATATTACCAAAAGCCAATTACCAGGTCATTACAAAAAAAGATCAACAGGCTAATCTCACTCATAAACAGAAAGGCGAAAATCCTAAACACAGCATGAGCCATGAGAACGCTTCAACATGTTAACCACACAAAGCATAACGCCAAAATAAATTCCCAATAGATCGCAGACCTACATGACAAAGGTAACCTGATAAGGCTTCTAGAAAATAACATGGAGAAAATTTTAATAACTAAGATGCTCTTAAATGGGCAAATGCTTCTTTTCCCGCAGGTTTACTGATATAATTGGCATAAAACATTGTGAAAGTTGAAGGTGCCCGTTTGCCCCCTTGTATATTGCAATATGATTACCACAGTAGTGTTAGCTAACACCTCTTCCATCACTTCACAAAATCACCATTGTTTGTGTGTGTGTGGTAACATCATTTAAGATTTACCCTCGGGCCGGCCGAGTGGCGCGATGGTTAAGAACTCGCTTGGGACGCCAAAGGGCCCCTGTTCGGATCCCACATATGAGGGCCAGTGACACTGNTTTTTTTGAAAGCATAACTAATGTTAACAAGTGTTTGCTGAGATGAATCCTTTTGCAGTTGCTGCGTATGTAAAGAGATACAATTTATGAGAAAAACAACTTGGTCAGATCTTTTAGGAGCTTTAGAAAAGCTCATATTCTTTGTCAGAGTATTTTCAACTCTTGGGAGACAGAATGTACAAAGATTTATATTTGTGGACAGTAACTGCAGAATTCTTTGCAGAGAAAAACAATATAAATAAAATATCCATTAGAGGAATGGTTAGGTAAGTTATTTTTATCATATATTAAAATGTTATACTTGAGAATATCTATAATAATATTGTTGAATGGTATTCATTGACACAAAGAAAAGGAAAAATTACAATAATATTACTATTATAAAAGAAATATTATTACACGATTCAATAAACAGCATGATCCTATTTTTTGGTAAAACATGGAAGTAAGTATACAGAAAAATGTCTAAAAATAAATATGACTAAATGTTAATAGTGTTTATGTCTGGGTGGTATTACAGGTAAATTTTCATGTTCCTTTTGGTATATTTTCTAATTTTTCATTAAGGATGAAATATTCCTCAATGAAAAAAATACTTAGAAAAGAAAGAGCAAGGAGAGAATTGTCAAATGTGTAGAATAGAATGTTTTGAAACACACTATTTCTGAAATGTTTTCTTGTTTTTAGCTATTCAAGAAATAGTATCTATAAACAAACATTTCTGGGATCATCTTCCTTCCCCAAGACGTATAAATACTGAGTCTGACTCAAAAATTAGACTATCAGCCAAAAAACGCATATTTCTCTATCATATTAATATTAGTATTTATATAGAACTCTACGTTAGGAAATATTTTCACAATCATTATCTTATTTAAGTTTCACAACTCCTCTCTGAAAAAGGTGAAANAAAAATTCACAAATTATTTTGACTGGGATAATCAGGGTGAGTTGACTGGGATAAGGAAAGGCTGAGCTCTACCTTAGCCTTTGCCCTCTCAGCCTCACTACATAGGACACTCACTAACATTTAGTTTGTATAATGCAATCAGATCTCCGTCATTGTTGTTTTTCTTTTTCCTGCTGCTTCTCTTTGTCCCACTCTCTATGGGCTACACCTTCATCCACATACTCCCATATTATGATGATTCCCAATCTAAGTCTCCAGCTTTGAGCTGCCTCCTGAATCACAGATCTGTTTAGTATAGATTATCTCTAGAAGGCTATCCCCATAGGCATTCTGAACTCAGCATGTCCAATTCTGAACTCACTGCCCTCTGCCCAAACCTTTTAATCCTGTTACAATATCTAACTCATGAGCGGTAATGCCAAAGTTCAAAATTCCATGTCCAAACTGGAAACTGGAAAATTAGCTTAGGCTCTTCTTTCTAATCATTGCCTCCTTCTCATCAAACAAGTCCGTGGTTTTTGCCCCTTTAATATTTCTGGATTTCAGCTTGTCCAGTTCCACTCCATCTGTCTCAATCAGACTCCTCAGCTCATCAACCTGCTTTCAAGTTTTTCCCAAACTCTTCAAACCCAGGAGGAGCCTTTGTGCTAAAACAGGAATCTCATCTTATCATTTCAAAGCTTCCATCAATAAATCCCTACAACCTTCAGGATACAACCTACGTGCTTATCTGGGCATACAAATCTCTCCAGGATATGTCCCTGCGCTCCATCAGTGGAAACCACTTTCCTGAATGCGCCATGACATCTCTCACCTCTGTCCAAACTGATCCCATCCTTCTTCATCTTCCTGATCCCTTCTCTTCTTCACTTGGTGAACTCTTAGTCATTCTTTAAGAACTCAAAGGCCATTTTCCTTGGGAAGCACTCATAAGTGCATAACAGACTTAGGTGGGTAGCCCCCTGCTTCCCCTTACCATAGACAACTGTCATAAATCGTATCTCATATGACCAGTTTTTAATTGGTAATTGACTTAGGTGGCCTCTGTTGTTGATCTGTGCGATGTTAGCAATTAACCCTGTCCTTGACACCGAGTAA
>NW_017731696.1:1827063-1830189 GCF_001890085.2 Hipposideros armiger
TTAGACCTCTTTCCTTAACTCTCCATTAGTAAACTCAAACAGCTACTGGAAGTCACTGCTCAGACCGATATCTAGGAGATGATCCAAGTTCAGTGTGCCCCCAAATGCTCTCAATATATTTCTCCACAAGTCTCCTCCCTCCTTAGTTCTCATTAGTTTAGTGACTGTCACTACAGTCCAAACCAGTAACCTGGGACTATGACTTACCCCGTCCCACTTCTTCATTGTCACAACCAATCACTAAGTCCTAGGATTCTGCTTCCTTTTAGGCCTTGATTATGCTCAATTCCCTTCAGAGTCACTAATACACAATTGTAGGCCACCAAAATTTCTCTTCCAAATTACTACAATAATCTTCTAATTGGTTGCCCTCCAGCCTACTTCCCAATTTAGAATCAGAGTGATTTTTTTTTAAAGCAATGTGATCCTAATTCTCCCCTGTTTAAAATCAGTATTTTTAAGATGACTTAAAAACCCTCCATGGTTACATCCAGACAACGGAACCTTAGTGCTTAAAAGAAATGAGCTTATCAAGCATGGAAAGACATGGAGGAATGTTACATTTTTACCATATTACTAAATGAAAGAAGCCAGTCTGAAAAGACTACAAACTGTATGATGTGAATTATATGACATTCTGGAAAAGACAAAACTATGGCGACAGTAAAAAGATCAGCCGTTGCCAGGGGTTGGGGGAGGGAGGAATGAACAGGTGGAGCCCAGAGGAGTTTTAGGGCCCTGAAACTATTCCATATGATAACCATCATGGTGGATACATGTCATTATACATTGGTTAAAACCCACAGAAGGTACAGCACCAAAAGTGAACTTAATGTAAACTATGGATTTTGGGTAAAAGCAATGTGTTATTGTAGGTTCATTAACTATAACAGATGTACCACTTTGGTCTGGGCTGTTGATAATGTAGAAGCTGTGTACACGTGAGGACAGGGTATGTGTGGGCTCTGCTCTTCACGCTCAATTTTGTTGTGAACCTAAAACTGCTTTAAAAACATAAAAGCTATTACACACACACACACACACACACACACACACACACAGAGCCTTCTGTGATCTGGCTTTTCCTATTTTTTTAAAATACTCTCTACTCCATTCTACCCTGGCTTCATTTTTTTCATGCGAAATTGCTTTGTTTCTTTAAACTAGCCATGTTCTTGTCCATCTCTGAGCCTTTGCCCATGTGTCTAACTTTTCCTGTTCACTCGTTATCTCCTTGTCATCCTCTACCATTTATCACGCTTCATTATTATTGAATTTTCACTTGTCTGTCTTCCTCGCCAGACTCTTAAGTTCTGAGTCCATCTTGCTCACTGTAGCATCTCCAGTGCTGGACATACAAAACACTGAATAAATGAATGAGTGACACAGGGCTTGAAACAATTTTCTCCTATTCTTATCTAGACCGACCTGGTTTGATTTTCAACTGCTCTGAGCTCTTTGTAAGAAAGCATTCTAAAAAACAAATAAGCCATAATAATCACAGGTCTAGGTTGCCAGGTTTAATAACAACAAAAAGTACAGGACACTCAGATAAACTTGAATTTCAGGCAGACAATGGATGGTGTTTTAGTGCAATTATGTTCCCAGGTAGGCCATATTTTTACAATATTTATTTTAATGTTTATAAATATTTGGGGACATTTATATAAAAGATATATTCATTGTCTGGAATTCAAATTCAACCAAGCTTCCCGTATCACAATCCTACTTAGAGCCCAATAGCTATTTCCTGGTGACTGGAATCACTTGTTTAAATAGAGATGAGGGAGTCGGCCAACCACCTTCATACTGAGTTCTCTGCAGTTCATTTCTGCTAAGGACTCCCTTTTTCCCTGCAGATTTTCATTTTTCGGTGCTTGGAGCAGAGCATTTCTATTTTGACCATGGAGAAAGTTTTTGTAATTTCTTAGCAGGAAAAAGATTTTTTAATTAATTAATTAATTAATTAATTTGTTTATGTTATTGCCTTGTTTTTTGAAATGGTGTTATTGACATGTAATTCACATACAATACAATTCATCCATCTAAAGTGTGCAATTTAGTATATTCACAGAGGTATGCAACTGTCACCACAATGTAATTTTAGAACATTGTCATCACCCTGAAAAGAAACCTTGTACCTGTTAGCAGTCACTCCCCATCTGTCACCCGCCCACAGCCCTGGGCGGTCCCTAATCTGTGTTCTGTCTCTTTGGATTTGGACACTTCATTTAAATGAAATCATACAATATGTGATATTTTATGACTGGCTTCCCTCCCTTAGCAAATGTTTTCAGGGTTCATCCATGTTGTAGCATGTTTCAAATGTCATTCCTTTTTGTTGCCAAATATTATTCCACTGTGTGGGTGTACCACATTTTGTCTACCCATTCATCAGTTGACAGATATTTGAGTTGTTTCTACTGCCTTCTGTAACAGTAACATTCTAAAATTGATTTTCATCAATTTAGTGTTTACGGTCTATGGTCAAACATCAAGGAAAAAGCAGAGAATATGTTCTGTGTATTTTAATATTTGTAGGATTTCACTTCGCTTTTGAGATTTCAGTGGACTCCTTCATTTATCCCCATTTTCATCTATCTATTAATAGATCCTTTCTTTCACCTGGGAATCATTTAAGTAAATACAGGAGGTGTGTTGGATGTTGTGAAAAGCAACTGCAGATTTTGTCAGGCTGCACCACTCTTGAGATGTCTCAGAAACTTTAAATTTGAGAATTCATGGTACAAGAGGTCTGTCCAATGATATTTTCCATGACTACAAGAGCATTATAGACTAAGACCATCTGGAATTGATCATAGTCTTTGGCACAGATATGTGAAATTATGGTGTGTGGCTGGAGTTTTTATGGTATATATATATTTTTAATGTAATATATTCTGATCTAATCTGTGGATGACTGCGCCCAGGATGGCAAATCAAAATATAAAACTAAAACATATAAAGACATAAAAGGATGTTTGAGTCTTCACACACACAGAAATGTCATTTTGAAACAAATAATTTCTTAAAGACGGTGAGTATATGAACGTCAACACTGATCATTGTGAGATACAAGAATATTAATTATGTTATGGGAAGTCACATGGCTATGTTTACATTAAC
>NW_017731696.1:1832571-1835328 GCF_001890085.2 Hipposideros armiger
CAGGCATCCTCTTAAAGGACCCAAGTACAGTCTCACTCACTAACATGCATTTGTTCCAAGTTCCAGCAGCAGTGCAATGGCTTGAAAAGCACCAGGGACATACAGGGAGGTACTGAATTGTTGGGGTTCAGGGTGAGGGCTGAAGCGGCAGCTCTCTCCTGGATTAAAGTGCAGGCAGGCACTATTGTTCATTTGTTGAGGTTTTTTTCCCACACGCAGCCTGCAGGTGCAGGCAGGTGCTACTCTTATCCTACCTAATTCATGCACCCCATATGAACCTCTTCCAGAGGCTAATCCACACAAGTGGTGGGCCTGAGCCCCCACTGCAGACTTTCTTAAAATCTCTCAAAGACAACTCCCACACTAGCACTGGCTGGCCTTGGTGTGCTCTGTACCTCTTGCTAAGTTTCCCCGAGCCTGGCACTAGTGGCACCTGACCTTGGTTCACAATATAACCTCTCCCCGGCACCTCCAAGCCCAGCACAGGTAGCTACCAACCCCAGATCACCTTGTCATTTCTGCCAGGTTGCCCTGGGCAGGACAGAAGCAGCAGCTTACCTTGGCCTGCACCTTAGCTCCTCCCAAGAGGCCCCAGAATCAACCCACCTGGTGGGTGGCTTCAGACCACACACAGAGTACCACCCAGTTAGTGCCCCAAACAACACACCCCAAAAATGGACTCAGTAGGCACCAGAGCCCCGCTAAAGTGAATCCTGCTCTGTGGGGTCAGCCCTTGCACAACAGCTATTCCACTGTAGTCACAGCCAGCCTTCACAGCCGGTCAGCCTGAGGGTCAACAGCAGTCAAGGCTCAACTATATCAGAAGGCCACACATAGTTCACACAAGGGACACCCCTGGAGCACCCGGCTCAGGTGATCCAGGAGGCTGTGCCTCTGGGCTCCACAGGACACCAAGTACATAAGGCCACTCTGCCAAGACTGGGAGATGAAGCAGATCTACCTAATACACGGAAACAAACACAGAGAGGCAGCCAACATGAGGAAACAAAGAACCATGTCCAAATGAAAGAACAGGACAAATCTCCAGAAAAAGAACTAAACAAAATGGAGGTGAGCAATCTATCAGACGCAGAGTTCAAAACAGTGGTTATAGGGATGCTCAATGAATTTAGGGGAAGAATAGATTATCTCAGTGAAAACTTCAACAAAGGGATAGGAAACATTAAAAAGGAGATGGAAAAGAAAAAAGGACTAGTCAGAAATGAAGAATACAATNTATCTTGGTATGTGAAACTCCAAAGTATACCTCATAGCCCAACACTTACAAATATATAGTACAAGAGCATCGAGGAACAACAACATGGCGTAAAAGCAGTGATATGAGAAGATAATAGTCATAGTAATAGCAGCATACAGTAATTTAGTCTTATTATGTGCCATGCAATGTTACAAGCACTTCATACATGCTTACTCCTTTTTATATAACCACAAGTCTATAAGGAAACTGAGGACCTGGTAGGTTAAATAACTTGACTACATAATGAGTAAATAGTGGAAGAGGATGTGAACTCGAAAGTTTGGGCTAGATTTCATGTTCTACTTTCTACTCCTCCAATTAAAAACAAACAAACAATTGATCTGGAAAACAAAACAAACAAACAAAAACCAAAATAAAAATAAAGCAGCTAAAAGAGTACCACTTGAATTGGACCAACGCATTCCCTTGACGTATTAAAAACCGATACATTAAAAACTACCACTGACGCCTATTTTTTTTTTTTGTCAAGGGAATTAATTTCTTCTGAGACAGATGGAAGAGTGCAGCTGAGGGGGAAAACATTAAAGTATGTAGCCCATGTGAAAGAAAGGGCAAGCTTGGCATACAGTGATATGCCAAAAATACTTACAAAAATATGTCAGAAAGATAGCAAGACTAGCAACCCAAAGTCTACATGACTGAGGCCAACATGGGAAAAGAAGAGAAGGCAATGAAAAGAAAGATGACAGGTGAACAAAAACCTTTTATCTTGTAAAAGAATCTTGTGCAATGAAATAGAAGAGATGAGTCATAGTGCTGTAATTAGATAGGTAGAACATTGTAAATCACACATTATTGGTAGAGTAAAAAATGTTAATGACTTAACCAATTAATATGAAATATTTTTGAGAAAAATAATTTTTGATGATCACCCTTTGATGATCACTTGACAGCACCAAAGTAGATTTATTAATAACTTGCAAATGTTGAAGGGTTTTCCAAAGTCCAGGGCTAGATCAGGTTATGGGAAAAAAGTATATTTGTAAATGCCTTCAGAAACAAATACGCATGATGAATTAAAACTTGAACAAAGGCAATATGGTTTTTAGGGTAAGGATCAAATATTTTATTGAGAAATTCTAAAACAGAATATAGACCTATCTTCTGGTATAGAATGAAACAGATGCTTTTCTGAAAAACCTCATATTTGGCAAAATCATCTCTAAAAAATGATAAAGCTTCACATAAAAAGAAAATTGGGGCAGGCTATCCCAGACCTGCACAACTTTATAAGCTGTGCATAACAAAAAATAACAGTCCTAATTACTAACACTACTACAGTTAAAAAGACATGAAATACTCTTTAAAATGTAATGCTACAGTAACTTTTAGTTTTCGCCCTTGGTGAATAACAAAGGTAAATGTAGCTGGGTGGAAGTGAATGTCAGAGAGAACTGAAGCTTCTAAATTATGGAAATCAAGGAAGAGAGATAACTTGCAGGTTGAGAAAGTTCCAGGCTTTGCACAAAATGCATGGA
>NW_017731696.1:1840578-1847434 GCF_001890085.2 Hipposideros armiger
CCCCACTATGCTAGACTCTGTAGGATACCTTGGTAGATCATTTCCATGATACTAATATTAGTAGTATAATAATAAGCATAATCATAATGATAATTGCTAATAGCTACTGAGCACTTATCATGTGCCAGGAACCATTCTGAATACGTTATGTATACTCTGACCTTCACACACAGATTCACACACAAACACATGTACACACCACACAGTCAACTAGCAATAAATGAGGAATGATGAGGGCAGTACTTGTTTCTGAAGATCAGAAGAGGCTTAACCCCTGAAGGATCACATGAAGACTCAGCTGGACCCGAAAGAAGCCTGAGTTGGAGAGGTTGCACGGAGAGGGAAAAGTATTTGGGTGCAGGGGATGGAGAGAAGCTCTGTGAGCCAGAACTTTGAAGCAGGAAATGGTCTGGATGGAGGAACAGGGTCTATAGTAGGAAGGAAGTAATAGTAGAGAAGGTGGTGTTCATGTCAAGGTCAAGGCTCTTGAACACAAAGCTGAGGGGTTTAGATTTTATACAATGAAAGCCATGGGGGTCCATTGAAATTTTCGGATAAGGGGAGTGAATTGAAAGCAATAATTTTGGAAGATTTATTTGGTGACAGTGCAAGTTGGACTGAAGGGAGAAGAAGTAAAGTTAGAGATTGTCACGAGGAGGCTGCATTTGTCTATGAACTGACATTAAGTGGTGGTGATAGGAAACTTCATTGGTCATCAGTGGTGAGGAAAGAGGAATCAATGATGACTGATTTCATGGCCTAGATGACTGTCAGGAGAGGGCCTGTTTATGGGAGATAGGTGACGAGCCAAGCTCTAGAGATGTTAGATGGAGGTAGCAATGAGATGTCATGCACAGAGGGTTGCAGAACATAATCTGAAATTTATGGGAGGGGCTAGGTTTTGGGTCTCCAGAGCTTAGAGCTGAGAGCTAAATTGGAGAGACGGAAAAATTCTCTTTTCAAGAGACACTGAGTGAGAATTGTGGAAGGCTAAGGAGAAAACCCAAGTAATGGTGGAAGCAGAAGGCTCACCAGAGAGAGAATAGGAAAAAGAGTGGTCAGAGAGGCAGGACTGAAACAAAGATAGTACAGCTACGGGTCAAGAAGGAAGGTGGCTTGACTTCAGTAATATCTGATGTTGCTGAGAAGGCAGAGAGAAAAGGGGCTGCGTAAGGATGAGTGAATTGTAATTACATCACTTGACATCTGAGAGTACAGCTTTGGTGAGCCAGGGGGATTGACTTTATTTTAGACTGTATTTTTTTAATTAATCACAACAAGTTACTTGATGTTGTCAGTTGCCTGCATTCTGATAATTCCTAAGTAGGCTAGGTTGTCTAGAGAAAGAATCATGCATGTCTTAAGGCTTTCAAAACTGATATGGGCAATAGGTAAAGGAACAGGACAGGGCACTGCTGGGGATTCTTTATATTACCAAATTAGAGACACAAAATAATGTGAAAGACTTAGATCTATTTAATAATCTGTTTAAAACTATTCTTCCTAAGGGAGCCAGAGAGTATACGGAGGCTGGTGTCCAATCATATAGTATTTAGTTTTTGAGGAAAGTATTCCTGTTCAAGAGGCTTTTGGCTTTTGTTTGTTTATGTTGTTGAAACTTTTTAAAACAAAGTATGTCTTGTTTATAACTCGGGATATTGAGAAACTTAAAAGCATGAAAGTATTTCTATACACTAATAATTACACTCAAAGAGATTAGAATTGAAGTATCAGCATTTCTACCCTCCACCAAAAAAAATCCTATTCTCTATTCTGCCAATTCCAACCAAATAACAAAACAAAATCAAAAAACAAAACAAAAGAATCCTTTTAGGAATACAGGTTTCATTTTTGTGATAATTGGTGATGAAACTATGGGCCTATTCAATACAGTATTAGACGGTGGCCAAATACGGCTCTTTAAATTTAATTTAATTAAAGTTAAAGTTAAAAGTTCAGTTCCTGAGTCACACTTAACCACATTGTAAATGTGCAATGGCTGGCACAGATAAGGAACGTTTCAATAACCACAGCAAGTCCTATTAGATAGCGCTGGGATAAGCCATAAAACCATCTAAAGCACAGCCTCGCATCATAACCAGATGTGGAGTGCCATATATAGATAATAATTTCATTTTAAAGGATATAACAATATTTCAAGACTGATTTTTTGTTTGTTAAATCTTGTTACAATGGTGCTTATTTGCTACACAGTCTTGGGTTGAATTTTCTTTACAGTGTAAGTCATTTTTTTGCAAATAGCTAAGAGCTGTTTTCCAAACAGCTATGAATGGGAGTGTGGGGGCGGGGGGGGGTAGTGGAAATAGGAAAAAGAGGTATCTGGAGAACCTTACAGCATGGATTTCTTGGGATGGGGGCAGGGTCATGCTGTCTGTGTTTATCCTTTCAGCCATTTCTCCTTGAGTTCTCCCTCTGCTCTGATTTTGCATAGATAGTGAAATCTTCCTGTGAGCACTGAAGCTAAGTCTGTGCCTGCAGCAGCCTACTGGCTGGGCCCAGTCTGTTTTACGAAGTAGCTCAGTGGTGTAATGGTATTGTGACTAGGGAGGAACAGGGATTGGAGATATAAGAAAGGTGGTGCCATCCATTTTAAAGCCGAGATTTTCTGTTGGGTAGCAAAGGGTGGAGGAGCCCAGAGGGGCACAGGATTATGACACAAAGCCACAGGCAGCATTTGTAAATTCTGTACTCCACAGCTGCTTGAGATTGCAGATAACACAGATACAGGTATTTCGCAAGTTGCAAATCACAGTATAAATAGTATTGACTGAAGAGGTAGCTATATGGTTGGAGGCACGAGGCGTGGATGTTTCATGCAGTCACTGCATCACATATAAAAATGCAGCTCTCTGGTAATAGTCATGGTCTTGGTTTGGGTTCTCTTGAAAGCAGCATCTGCAGTGGGGCACTAGGACAGACAGTGAGCTGGAGCAGTGATCACAGAAAGCTGGAGTGGAGTAAGGAGAATGAGATGGGGATGAGAAAGACCACATGAGGGTACATTATTATGGTCCCTGAGATGAGCACCTGGCCTCTATTCTGTTGGAACCTCCACAATTCTCCTGAAGGATGAGAAACTGGTTGCTTTGCACCATTTATTGAGGGCTGTTTCAGGGGTGCTAACTTCGCTACATTCCTGGCCTGCACCTTCAGGGGCCCAGCAGTGTTCTCAGGTCCTGGGACAGAATGCAGAAAGGTCAGAGGCACATTCTTGCGATGGGATGCTGTCCATGCGTCAGGAGTCTGAGACACACAAATCTGAACCTCCTTCTGTGCCTGAAATCCCCGGGGAGGGAATGTGACACAGGGTGCCAGAGGCACCTGCTATAGCTACCGTTTACTTAGAGCAATCATTGTGTGTCAAACACTGTGCTAAGACAAAGCATGTATTAATATACTTTCTTATTTGGCCATAGAGGCCCCACGAAGCAGATGTTATATCTGCACTTTATAGACGAAGATATGCAGCTTTAGAGAGGTTAAGTCACTTGCTCAAGATTTAAATATATCAAACGCCTAAGATCACAAATGGCTGACATAGGATTCTTACCCTGACCCACATCCCAACTCCACTCTACCTTATCCTTCAGCGAAAGGTNGCCATCTCTTCTCTGAAGTAGGAAGAGAAATGTGAATTGCTACAGGAAAAGCTCCTTTGTGGCAGTGACTCTGTTGAACGTTGTGTCCCTGGCACCTAGAACTGTGCTTCAAAAAATAAGCAGCAAGTCAATAAATTGGCTCTTGAATAGGTCATCAGTTCCTCTTGTGATTGATATTTAACTTTAAGCAAGTCAGACAGCGAGGACCTAAACTAAGCTAAGCTAGTGGACATATGTTCTCATGGAAGCCTGACACTATGATACTGGGCAGGTGTGAGGAATGTATGCCAATAGGGGGCTCACATAGATGCTGCTTGCTAAGCTAAAGGATGGCAAGCCAAAACAGAGAAAGCAGAAGGAAAACTATGAAAACCCCCCAAAGTAGACCATTATGGCTCAGTGCACTTCTGGAATTCCAAAGTGATAATAGGCAGAACATCTTTACTTGCAAAAGTTAGGAGTATAGCTATTTATGAATAATGGTAATGGGCAGAGTATGATTTTTAAATGATGAGGCCACAAATAGCCGTAGGATCTGCAAATAGGGCTACAGCTGCCAACCACAGAATAGTCTTTATGTGTGTACAGTGTGGAAAGAACAGTTGGTCAGGCAAAGGTTTGTTCAGCCACACCTGTTCACTCAGATAACGATCACCAGTGTTATCTCTAAATATAAAGATAAATATATATTTTATAATATCTATATCTACATCTATAACGATACACACAACGTATAAATGAGGTGGAAGTCAGATTGGCTGATTGTGTTATTCTTAAAGGAGAATACAATCCATTATAGACACTGGGTAGAAACTGGTAAATCTTACTTACAGAGAGGGATCTCTTAGTTGAGATGATTCTTTCAGTCATTAGCATGGTTGCATTTATGAGTATGATACTGGTAGAACCTTGTTACGAAATGACTCATGAATTATATCGAGTCAGTTATATCATGGGTCAGATCATATCTCCTGAAGTACAACCACCACATATTGTAAGGCCCAAAACAATGCAATTGGCTCATTAATCATTCACTCACTCAATAATTCATTCACTTGCTCATCCAACAAATACATATCAAGTGCCCCCTAAACTGGAGAGATTAGGGGCGATACAGAGATGAATAATTCATAACCTTTGTCCACAATTATCCTAAAAAAACTAGTTTTATCTTTTGAGATTGGTACTCTAGAAGAATTCTGTCAAATCTTTGTGGCAATATTAATATCTATTATGGAATATTTTCATGTTGAGAATAATCTAAGGCATCCTTCTGTATATAAGGTTCAGAACATTTATTAGATTTTAAACAAAAATATATTAAAAGGTGAATAATAAGTATCAGTGTTCTCTTTGGATAAAAAAAACNAAAAAAAATATTTTGTTTTAATTTTTTAATTCAAAATTGTATTTGTGTATATTTAAGTACTTGTTTCTTTGTATTGTAAAGGAATTTTAGCATTTATTTATTTATTATTATACTTTTAGCTCATAAGCATAAATAAAAAAATAAAAACATTAATATAGATATGGAATTAGTACTATACTAAGGAAGTATAATGTGCATCCTTATTTTTCCTCTCACAAATTTGGGCAAAAAAATGTACATTATACACAGCAAAATATGGTATATAAAATGGGAATGTTATAAATAGAAAAATAAAAAAGATGAATCAAGAGCAATGGTCAAAGGATAAAGGAAAACTCCACCATGGCAAAAAGGATGAGCTCAGCCTCAAAAGCTAGAATGTGCACTGAAGTATATTGCAGGTCACCTGCATGAAAACAGAATCACACCTGGACACATTCCTATGGAAGCCTTAGAAATCCAGGATCACATAAATATCAGGAAAAAGCAAGAACCAAAACCAAAACGTTAACATAGGCTCCCCAAGTTCCCTGGAATGAATATTGACTGTCTTTCCCTTTTTTTGCTATTAAATATTAGAATAGGGAGGGATGAAGGTTAAAGGTCAAGATCATGGAAAGAATGAAGCCACCCTGCCTGATTTCAAAACCTCGCTTTGCTGAACATTAGTTATTGAAGCTTGAGCAAAGTCCTTACCCTCGTTGTGCCTCGTGTTCATCAATAATACAATGCAGGTAATAAATGTACTTTGTATGGTTATTATTAAGATGAAGTGAATTAATGGATTTAAAATATTTAGAAGAGTACCGGAAACATAGTGAGCAAAATATATGTTCTTTTTCTTCTGCTGTCTCCTCCTGCTCCTCCTCGCGTCCTTTTCCTCCTCTGTCTCAACCCTCCTCCTCCCTGTCCTCCTGTGTATCCTTCTTCTTCCTCTCATCGTTACTATTTTTATGACAGAGGTTTGAAGGAATTTTATACCCAGTCAAGTTATCAATGTGTGAGGGCAAAAGAAAGGCATTTTTAGATACACATAGATTAAAAATATGCCATCCAGACAACGTAAATAAATAATTTGAAAACCTGAGTTGTTATAATACAAATCGTATCAAAGGTCAGAATCCTTCACAAGGGAAATAGTGGCTGCAAAGGGCCACTAGTCTGAATTATTCGTAAAAATTAAACTAAGTTATTACGGTAATAAATTTTAAAGTACCACATGGGTTACAAAATTTGGTTTCCCTTTAAAATACATAGTTTCTATTATATAAGATATTAAAGAAGAAAATGACAAGCTTAATAGTCTTAATTAGGTTAAAATGTAAAAATTGGAGAGTATATGAAATCAAAGGCACAAAGCATTTTACTCTCCATCAGGGGTACTTAACAAGTGAGTATTTTGCCCTTAATTCTTATGGCTACTTTATATAATTTTACGCCTGTCTTTGGAAACTTTGAGGTATTTACCCCAGGAATAAGTGTAGGTTTTCTTCTTTTCAAATTAAAAATAATAAACAGAAAAAACAACAACAACAAAAAAACCAAACCCCAAAACCTCTAAACCAAACTTCTATTTAGGAAAAATAAATAGCGAAAAATTAGGAAGCAAATATTTTAGAAGGACAAAATGAAAATACATATTGATAGAAACACGACCAAGTATTAGTTAGATCAATAATGGTCTATTAGTTGAACATCCCAGTAAAAGAGCAAATCCAGTGATATGCTATTTATATAAATGCAAGGCAAATATGAATTAAAAGAAAGCAATATTAGTATTATATAAGGTAGAATTTAAAGCAAAAGCATTAATTGAATGCTCTAAAAAGGGTCATTTTAATCAAAAGATGATAATATTAGTAACAAA
>NW_017731696.1:1857189-1859672 GCF_001890085.2 Hipposideros armiger
ACGCTGTTTTTCTGTAGTAATTTTGTTAGGGATTAATTTCAATAACTTTATGTTGCTCATTTTAATGTGATTTTAGTTCCTCTGTATTTTTAGAGAAAGTTCGGTTTATAAAGATTTCTGCTTTCACAAAATTTCCTTTTCTGTTTGTTTTCATGTAGTGTTATAAATATGGTATATTGGTTTCTAAGATTTCCTGGCTTTATTCACTTTGCCAAATTTTTTTGCCTCTTTTCTTTTCTTTTCCCCTCTTATCTCAGTCCTGCTTGGTTTTCATTTTGTTCCATCAGTTTTTTCTCAGCTTGTGGCCCTGTCCTACAAAGAAGCCCTGCTAATTCAGTTCCAAGAGTTCACAAGGCCTGGACCTTGCAAACGCTTCTGGCTTTACTGAGACTCTTTGTACTTACACACTATTATAGGGTGCAAAGTCCTTCCTAAATGTAGCTACTGTTCTCAAATTGGCACGCCAGGGTTTAAGGCGACTCTTCTGTGTTATCCTTCTCTTAGGTCAGTCAAGTGCGTGATGTCTCACCTCTGATTTCTCTCATATGAATGTCAATAACATTTAGATCTTGTAGGTTTCGGTGGTTTGTCTCTATCTTTGTATTTTCAGGTTCTTGGTGCTACTTTGATGCCAGTTTTTGTTGTCAATATTTTGTGATTTCTCTCTAGTTACTTTGACTGTATTTATGTGAGAACTCAGAAAGATACAAACACTGTACGGCTGCCATGATTTTCCCAGAATGCACAGTTTTCTTCTTAAAAGATATGGCCATTTTCCAGGTCAATCCATATAGATCCAATGTATTCTTTTCAATAGTTGAGGAACATTTAGCTTTAAAACACAATTCATTCAGCCATTTTATTTTATAATAAGCTTTGTCATATATATTGTAAATATTTTTCTCCTAGTTTATCTTTGAACTTTGACAGAAAGTTTTATTATTGTTGATAATTTTATTTATAGCGTCTGAACTTTACAATGTTCTTAAGTCATTCTCAAAGTTACACACATATTTTAAAAAATAATCTACTACTATACTTACTTTTCGAACATTTGATTTTTAAATTCATGTGTGATTTATTTTTTGTGTGGTATTAAATAGGGTATAATTTTATTTTTCTGGATGAGTGGTTAGTAACATATATATTATCCAATATATTGTATTTATTATATGTAAAATTCATATGTACTTGAGTAAGTTTCTAGACTTTTTATTCTTCTATTTGACTATTCCTGTACCAACATATTCTATTAAGATTATACTAACTTGGTAGTAATGCAATGCATTTAGTAGGACAAGAATCCCTTTACTATTTTATTTTTAATTTTCGGTTATTGTTAGTATTTTATAGTAGCCTTTGTGCATAAACTTTAACATATATTTTTACATTACAAACATTTCTAATTGTAATTTAAATGCATTAAATTTAATAAATATATTTATTTGAGGAAGACTGACATTTGTATTGACTGATGTTGTCTTTGTATCCAGGGATATGCTACTGCTCCAAAGTTATTCAGGTCTCAATTTTGTGATATTTGTGTATATATAAATAAGCATAGAATTTACAATTTTTNTACTATTCTTTTTTAAAACTCAGATTAGGCAAATAAAGAGATAATCTTTAACGCAGGTCTCTGGCACTGAGTGTTTCCATATTTCTTGAGTCTGCATGTTTTGCAGTGGCAAGTTTGTCTAGTTGCTGGAAATTTCTGAATGTCTATGCATAGTTTTTAGCTGATAACTGAATAAAGTATATATCTTTTTGATACAACAGGAAGGGCTTTTTTTCAACATTGGTAACTTAGAATTTTGTCACCTTCTGTCTGGGCTCCTTTCTGTTGTTCATGCCTCAAATTCAACTTTCCGGCGTCTGCCACTTGGCAGCTCGGTGTGCTAACCTTCCCCAGCCCATTGCTGGCTCCTTGGCAGAAAGTCAAACCTGTCCAGGCAGGACGTCAGACCAGTCCAGATTAAACTAGCTGATCGAAGAAACAAGCCAGTGCAAAACAGCAAGATCCTCGTTAATTTTAATTAACAGTTCCAAACAGAGTTACACAACGAGGTCATTCTCCCTAAATGAATTATTAGAGATAATATAAGAAGGAGGCTTCTCCGAGCAGTATTTTTAAACCGCAGGAGTTGGCAAAAAACGGTCCCAGAGAATATCTATCTGTCTTTCCAAGTCAGTCTGCTCTCAGGACGTGGAGGTAAATATTCTCTGAAAACATTGAAGTCATAGTCTACTCCTGTTTTTTTCTGCCTTTCTTTAAGATTCCAACTACAAAGCTTTTCAGAGAACGCTACGCAGTGATGTTTCCTCACCTGGAAAAATCACAATGATGAGAAAGATCTAAACAGATTGGAAAATCATTTTTTTCTTATAAATTGAGACTACCCAATGTCATCCAGAGAACTCTAAACAATGTCCTATCTAGACGTCTGCTTTCTTAGCCACTTGAGAAACAGGCCATCAGGAAA
>NW_017731696.1:1864805-1874938 GCF_001890085.2 Hipposideros armiger
ACATGCCGCAAGTCACATTGGATGGTTTGCACTTTTGTGACTGAATTTAACATTAAATTATGGACAAAGGTCTCTATGTAAAACTCAGCCGGGCATTAATGGGAGAGCTGCATGTGAGTATATTCAAGCATTTTGTCTGGGCTAGAAGTCAATCAGAAAGCAATCACTTATTAAGACTCCTGCAAGCAATAGCCACTATGCCAACATCCATCAGGTGAAGGGCCAGGAACTGGGAGTGCCAGGGCAGACCTCACAAAGACAGTACCAAGGTTGGCTCATTTCAATTACAATACAAGGCGGCAATGGCCACCTTCCTCAGAACTACAGTACCGTCTTGGGAGGGAACCTGAGAGGCAATTCAGACCATTTTTCCTTGGGTTCACTCCCAGCAGGAATACCCTATAAGAAACAAATGAGGATACTTATTTTTCTGTTCTCGATTTTTACAAGAATGGCAGGAATGCAGTGTGTATGACTTGCTGACTCAAGAAATCAAAGCAGCAAGAGTGAAGAGGAACAGTGACTATTTGGTGTCATGTGGAAGTGGGAAGACTCCACAGCTTCTCAGGAAGACAGTACAAATCTTAGCTCTACCTCTTGTTAACTATGCATCCCTTGGCAAGTTCTTTAATTTTCTGAATTTCGGTATACTTATCTGTAAGCTATCTATTCCACAAAATTGTTGTAAGAAATACATAAAATGATGTAAATAAAGAAAATTTAAAAAGTGTACAAAGTGTAGCTATTATGATGAGGGCAAAATATCATGGAGATTAGAATGTTCTCTTTCATTTGGATGTCGATAGCTATGTTTTTAGTAAAGAGGTAAACTTTGGAAGCAAATGGTAGTTAGTCATCAAGAAGTTAAAAAAGTCCTAAGAACTCCTTAGTGAATCTTCAACTCCCGTGGGTCTCATTATGAACTAAGAATGATGTCTGATTCTCATATAAACCTAAGGAAATGTTGGAAGCTCACCTGTCAGCATAGAGACATCCAGAATAATGACTGAAAACAAATGAAGCTTTTACAAGTCCAAGATGTTGTGACAGTGAAAGAAATGACTAGGGGCAGGCTTGACTTTTTGTAACACCCACTCATTTCCACAGTTTCGTGTATGCAAATGTGGATGTATGTTAGGAGAGGGTTAAATGATAAAAACTGAACCGTGTATTCAATTTTCCCCAGAACTGAAGATAAATGTGATGTAGTTTGTTATAAACTGACATAAATGTAATAATGATGTGAATGCTATTCTCAACATGGTAGCATACTTCGTACCTATTCTCACTTTGATTTATCACAATCAGTAAATGGCCCTGCATCAGTCCTACAACAGTCACGTGGAAATGAGAATTCTAGATGAGCTCACAGCCTGTTTCTACCGCTGTGTGTGAGGAAAGCCCACAGCACAATCCACAATCAGTTTCCCTTTTCACTCAGAAGCCTATGGCATGTGAGTCCGTAATTCTGGTATGCATGACTCCATGGATGAGGAATTGGGAGTCCTGCTTCAAGGACTGGGCTGGATGTTACTGTACAACCACATGGCCACAGTGTTGCCTGGCAACAGGGTTTGTTTTCCTGCTGCTGGGATTCCCGCTTCTGCTCCCACAGACACATGTTAGATAGTTTATCTGTGTGGCATGTTCTAATTCTGTTTAAGGAGAGCTGCTGCCAGCAACCCGGGCTTGGCAAGGGGTGTGTGTGTGTGTGTGGGGGGGGCTTTGGTTATATAACATGCATCTCTGTTATTACAAGGTTAAGGAATAATGTTTAATCTTCCAGTATAAAGATGAACTTGACTGATGCTACTGTCACACTTGCTTGCCACCACCTGTTTAAAAATCTCCAACCACTGGCTCCCAACCAACTCTTTTCCGGGGGCACCAAGTTTTAACGTCTGAGGACTCCGTGTAAAAGCAGCTGAGAGGGGAGAAAGGAATGACGTATGTGCCCGTGAGGATGCTGTTTCCTGGAAACATATTTCAAACTAGTCTGACAGAAAGTTGCTTACTGGTTACACATGTATGTGATAATGTTCTTTAGGACATTGGTCACCTCAGCCAAAAATGCACACCTCTAGAAGTACTTTCATACACTGTCCTGTGGGGAACTGGACCTATTTCCAGATGATGGGATGAGCAATTAGTTGTGGTTGCGGAAAAAAATAATTAGAATTTTATATTACCTAAGGAAAGCGTATCACATAAATAGAAAAGTTTACAATTGTCTCTTCCTGCTGCTTTGAAAGTACTATACATGTTTTGTTCTACTCTCAGATTTTTTACACGTGTACAGCAACATCGGAGGGATACTTTTCAGCTTCTTTTATTCTCTCAACTTCTACACTTCCCCAATCTTCTTTTTAGTGATTAAAACAAAAATTATGAACAAATTTTAGTATGCCAGGAGTAATACAATTTTGATTTGCTTATGAATTATAAATGAAGACTATAACAGATTTAAAATTAAGGACAGCCAGATTCCAGTTAAAGGAAGAAACGTCAAGCAGAATTTCCCCATGTCCTATGAAACCCTGAATCTGCTAGCCCACTATGCTGAAGAACATTTAACATCCGGCTCCGGGGGTAGGTCAAGTCTTGATTTGTGTTGTTTGCTGATTTCCATGTTATACGTGCTCCCACCATGGCTGATGTCAAGCTTCCAACTCAATGTCATTTCTTTTTAGCACTGAATAATATTCCACTATCTGAATATACCATAGTTGTACATGTACATTCACCGACTGGAGGACATCGTGGTTGCTTCCAAGTTTTTCACTTTTGAAGGATAACATCTCTAGGTTGGCAGGGTTTCTCTTTGTTGTTTTGTTTCCTCTCTCAGCACTTTAAATATTTAACTCCACTCTCTTTTTGTTTGCATTGTTTCTGAGGAGAAGTTTCATGTGATTCTTATCTTTGCTCCTCTGCAAGGAACGGGTTTTATCCTCTGACTTCTTTCAAGATTTTTCTTTATCATTGATTTTAAAGCCGTTTGAATATGGTATATGTAAATGTAGTTTTTATTTTTTTGGACATTTGTCCTGTTTGGTATTTTACTCTATTTTACACATGTAAGAGTTTCAATAGTAACAGTACTACCGCTGATTATAATTACCGAAAATATTTAAAACTTTAACAAACTGGCATGAAGATATGATGTAAAAAAATCTGATGATAATAAACTTTTTATTTCTCTTGTAAGTCATCTAGTCTTTTCTTCTGAACACCAAAGTTTTTATTTTTCATTATAATCTAATAATTTTACTAGAATGTCTTGATGTTGGGTAGTTGAGAATGTAGTTTAAAGTAATATTATGCTTTTTCATTACATAGTTGGAAAAAAGTTTTATTATTTTAGAAACGCTTTCATAAACTTTTAGTTTTGTTGTGTTATTTCTCTTATCAGAACTATTTTCCATATGTTGAATCTTCTATGTCTATCTTTAAATATGTTACTATTTGAAGTCCTTTTATTTCTTTTCTCATTTCCTTTTGATTTAAAAAGTTCTTTTCATAATTTATTTTTTTAAGACAATATCTGTTGTGTTTATTCACTCCCGTTTTCCTTCTAGGTTAGTCTTAATATTTAAAATGATTTTATCTCATTTCTAATTCTTGAATTCTGCTATCTCAATTTTGAATTTTTATATCAAGTTACACTGTTTTGTTTTGTTTTCCATATTTTNCCAAATATTCCTGATTACAATAAAATTAATGTCTAAAATTCCAACAAAAACTCTTAAAAAGACGGCAAATCTGAAGTGTATATTTATCCTATGAACTTAAAGTAAACACAGGCAATTTTCTCCTTTATATTGAACTAAATTGCCGTTAATGCTTTTTCAGTTCTATTTTTGTACTAAATGACTAGGTTATATGAATTTTTATTGCATGCTGTTTCCTTTGCATTGGTAAAAATCATTTTGAGTGAAGAATTACTTCTCTCAATATAGGTTAATTATTTCTGAGGAAATGGCAGATGAAAAAAATGACAGGAATATTTTTGCTTGTGTTTAGCTTTTAGCATATTTAACATGTGCAGCTGAGATAATTAAAATGAAAAGAATGCTCTTTTTATTTAATGAATTAATGGAACGGGCATCCAGAAGTTGCACTGCAAAAGTTCAACCAAAGCTGCTTAAACCTTCTTCCATAAATCAACTGATTTGGTTCAGTAATTTCATAGCCAATAAGATAATGTCTTCCTTTGCTTTGCTTTTATCTTTTGCATTCAAGTTACATGCACATACTCATTTGATATACAACTTACTTTTAAGTTTATATGAAAGATGCAACATAATTTTATTCTAAATATGAACTTGACAATATGGAATCAAATTTGATTCACTGATGTGCAACCTTGCATGTGATATCTGAAACCAGAAATTGTCAAATGGTATATCAAAAAGGTAAATTAGCATTTGCTCAGTGCAACCTGACATGACAGATGGGTAGGAGGAGGGTTGTTATCCCCGAGAAGAGACTAAATATATTATAATTTGGATGTATACACAAACTGGATAAAGACTTTCATAAAAGAATTTTCTATGCAAAATCTATTTTCCACACTCATAATAATTAGTTATGTTCTTGCCATCACTCACTTCATCTATGCTTTTATAAATTGCTTTGCAAAGCATCCATGCATGAAAATTGCTTTATGGAATCTGTGTTTATTGAGCATATATTAATTTCAAAGCACTATGCAGAGAGACTTTTCGTCAAGATGGTAAAGTAGGTAAATGCTGTGCAAGCCTCCTCCCATGATCACATCAAAATTACAACTAAATTATAGAACAACCACCCTGAGTACAACCTGAAGACTAGCTGAACAGAACTCCTATAACTAAGGATATAAAGATGAAGTCACATTGAGACTGGTAGGAGGGAAGGAGAGGTAGAATGGGCAGGCCCCACGTNTCTTAACCAACTGAGCCACTCGGCCGGCCCATGTCCTTGAAATATTTTAAATAGTTGTTCTGGTAATTGGTCACAAAAACAATTTACCTTCTAAAAATAGAGGTTTTTCAGAGCACGTTCTCTGAATATGATCAAATAAGGATAGAAAGCAAAAATGAAAATTTCATATACTTTTGGTAAAACCATACAATGATTTAACAGCTCTGATAACTGACAGATTAAAGCTGAACACTGACTGAATGTATACATACCTAACAATTTCACAATTAAGTATAATCTCTGTGTACAGATGTGTACCAAAACACAATTCAACAGTGTACATAGTAGTACTATTTATAATTGCCCCAAACTGGAAACAACCCACATATCCTTCAATAGTGGACTACATATAAGTGAATTTTCATATCATCCAACAATGGGATACTATATAGCAATGACTCATGTAACAATAATCTACTGTTACATGGAAAAACATCAATGACTCTCATAAAGACGATATTAAACAAAAGAAACCAGATAAGAAAGAGTACATGCTGGATGGTATCATTTATATAAGTTCAAAAATAGGTCAAATTAATTTATGGAAGTTGGGACTGTGGTGCCCTTGGGGGACTAGCGACCAGGAGGGAATATTACAACTACTGCAGTACTGATGTTCTGTCTGTTGATCATTTTGTGGAAATGCATTAAGCTGTACATTTATGATTGATGCACTCTTTTGTGTGTATGTTACACTCTAATAACAAATACACTTAAGAATGTGTCCAAGGCATACTGTTAATTGTACTTATTTCCCAAACAAACAACAAAAAGCCACTCCCCAATCCACACAACCAAGTAAACACATATATCAAGTTCAGTGCATAAATAAAAATTTTTCTTCAGATGGAACAGATGGTTTTTGTTGTTGTTCATCAATTCTTTTTTTCTTACTTCATTTTTTATCAAAAGAAGTTTTGACAAATGGCTCTGGAAGAATTACAATATTGAGAAAAGATGAATATTAATGCAGAGTTAGGAAATACCTGTTCCTGCCTGTTTCCTTTAAAGCTGTTAGGCTAACCCAGCGCCATGGAGCAGTGAGTGTCCATAAGAGCAGAATTTCCAGAGACCTCTCATGATTATACCCTCCTACATACGCTGCACAGGCCACCCTAAGTATGTAGATCCCCGCCTCTCAGGGTCCTACATCTTGGTGTAGCCTCTCTCACCCTTTTCCAGGTGTCTCTGGAATGTTCTTGGCCCTGAAAAAAGGGTTCTGGACCAAGGGTACAGATTCTTCTTTTGAAACTTCACTTTAAAATTCAGACATACAGAAAAGCTGCAGAAATAGTAGAAAGAATTCCTGTATATTCTTCTTCCAGATTTTTCAAATGAACATTTTACCACATTTGCTTTATCATTCTCTCTCACTTTCTCACTTTCTGTAGCCTCTCTATTCATGGTACAATAGTTTTATTCTGTGTACAGCCACCACAATCACTGCATTAGCAAATACTGAGCTCCTAGGAGAAAGACAGGGTTGGATCCCATGAGCCTTTCCTTTCAACTGACTGATATAAAACCTTGTTTAATATTTTTTTCTGTTTAAGGACACTTTAAAAAACATATATTGTTGATTGATGAACATTTAACTCACAGCCAACACCACTATAACCAATCCCTGAATGGAGCTTGTCTAACACACGTCTTTTCTCCATAAGGTACATCACAGCCTTCCTGTACTTGGGAACACTAAGCAGCACAGCAGCATTATGCTGAGAGCCATTTTAAACAGCAACATCACCAACCAAAAGCACAAATGTGCAAAACAGGTGGCACTGAATTGACCCCCAAAAGGACACATTTACAGTATGAGAGCAAACACAAGAAGGCACAGAATCACTTGATGGACCTCAACTGGAAGTGTGCGCTAGGTGACTCAAATTTTCCACCACTCTGCGCATATCCATGAATGACTGCAAAAGTGCGACAAGTATTGATTTTGTGGTTATGAATAAATTTTAGTGAGCAAATGAATTTGCAAATATGGACTCAATGAATAATAAGGATCAATTATATGTAGGTTTATATAAGTGTGTGTGTGTGTGTGTGTGTGTGTATACATATATTTCTGAACCATTTAAGATTATTTTGTACATATAACACTCCTTTAGTTCTCAGTATTATGGTGCATTTACTAACAACAAGGACATTATCTTACATAACCACATTACAATGATGACAACTAAGAAATAACCTTGATGAAGTGTTATTATTGCAGCTACAGATTTTATTTATATTTCACCAATTATTTCACTAATATCCATTATATTGCAGGATGCAATCCAGAATCAAATGTTGCATTTAGTTGACATGTCCCTTTAGTTTCCTTTAATCTATAACAGTTCCTTAGCCTTTATTTCTCTTTTATTTATACTACCTTTTTGGTGGTATCAATGTATGGAAGTAAAAATGAGGAAATTGTAAAAGATAAATGAAGGGAGATGGTAGACTATTCTTATTAAACATTATTGGATTCTCATGATGATAATGAAAAGGAATATAGCAATGAGAAATTAGAACTAATGTTTTGCCACCTACTACACTAGTTTTATTTCATTATTTCTGGACTAATTTCACATGATTCCATCTTTATGCAAATCAGGAGACTGTGGGTCAGAGAAGTTAAGCATTTGTGGAAGGTCAAATAGTTAGCAGTGGTGAGATTAGAACTCAAGCCAGGTTAATAAGGCATTAAAAAGCTCTTTCAAATATATATCCTAGTATTGGGTTGTTGGAAAAGTCATGACACATTTTTGCAACGAAAAGCAGAAAACATATATCATGACTCTTCCGATAACCCAATATTATTAAAGTAATACCCAATGAAACATCAAGTAACCCCAGGTACTGCGTAACTGCTATACTGCCTTATTTTTTTTCCTTGGCTTATTTTAAAATTAAATAAAAAAGTCCAAAAAAACCATATAAGAAAACAGAATAAGCTTTAGCAAAACAATTGTAAATCCAAACAGAGCCATTAAAAACTTTCCATCAGGAGGTGGCCTAGAGGCCGTCTCATTACTACTTTTCCAATCAGCATCTCTCATGAGATGCATTTAACTTTATTGTTGAACTTGTCTTTTAAGATTTGTAAAAAGCAGTATTTACAAGTTGTTAGCAGAGTGTCCTTTAATGTAGGAGTATATGAATTTGATTAGTCTGTGTTCTCAGGCATGCTCAAAAGAGAGATATCTTGGGAGTTAAGTTGGTATTTAGAGACTGTAATTCCAATCCAGGAAAAGTCTGTCTGCTTAACTAGAATATTTTTTCTTGTCCCAGTAGTCTAGGAAATATGCTAGATGATCAAATTGCTTTGTAAAAGCTGAACCAATAGTATGTGAGGAACCATGCTCTCAATGGGTTATTTGGTGGCATTTGAGCATCTACAGAAGAGCCAATCAGCAACTGATTCCCTGCTTCTTCTGCCTTCACCTGGAACCTAGAATCAGAAAACAGGACTAGAGGGAATTTAAGAAATCATCTTGTCTGACCCTTTAATTTTGGGGCATTTGTTCCTATTAAAATGGATTTTTTTAGAAGGTAACATTAAGTGAGCCCTTATGATGTGCTAGATATGGTGCTGTATGTGTTTCATGCCTTCATTGTCACAATTTTCTGAAGTAAGTATTCACAGTTTAGAGATGGTGAAACCGAGGCTCAGTAACTTGTCCTAGGTCACAGAGCTCATAAGTGATTGACTGAAGTCTGGAGTCAGAACTAACCAAAAAGCCTGTGGTCATTTTATCACATTACTGATTTCCTGGGTATAATATTTCCATCCTCTCTGAGGGACTTGCTTCCATACTAAGCATTATTTCATGCTAAGAAAATTATAGATTAGGTAAAATCTGGTCTTGGTATCTTCCTAGTCATTATCTTAAACAATCCTTTTACAAGTCTGGCTTATACGTCTTAGCCCAGTATCTCTGAAGATTTATTTCCATTACTACCACTCTGATTTGCTAAGATCCAAATGTGACACCTAGATAGTCAGATAAATTACCACATGTAAATGTGAAAATGGGAAATAACTAGATGTGTGCCTTATGGAGAACATATGCACTTTATTCCCCTAAGACAGAGTTAATATTGGTGTCTGATTCATTGAGGTGAGATTTTTCAGGCCAATCTACAGAAAGTTGTATGGACTCAAGTTTGCTAATGAAGTAGAGAGAAGCACGGTTTTGAAAATGGATAAGTAATGCTCAGCTCTTCTATGTTATCTGTCTCATAACTACTGGCAGGTTAACAAAATAGGTACAGGAAATACAAATGGTACAGCAGGGAATGTGAAGCAAGCCTGAGTTCTGAGTTCAAGCAAACAGGTTATGAAGTTAAGCATGGGGAAATTCAAAAGTGCTTCGCCAAAAGGTTCTCAGCATCTTCCAGCACTGAGACTGGAAAAAAATGCACAATGTGGTAGCAGGAATAGCAGAGTTTGAATAAAGTAGTCATGATAGTTTTAACTGCATGTGGAAATCAACTAGTGATCTCTAAAACCACAGAATTTCACTTATTTCATTGTGCAAAAGAACTTCAAATGGCTGGGGAGTTTATAATGCCATTACTTTATGAAATGGAAACATGGAAAAGGTTTTGTTCCAATCATAATGTCTGAAGATTACTGTATATCAAAGGAAAATTCACATCTAAACTCCATGTGTTTAACATCTGCAGTAAGAGGTAAAAAATGAAATATATGGCCTACTTATTGTAAAACTCTAGGTTCAATTGACCAATCCATGTACAGAAACATGGGAACAGAAAATAAAATGCAAAATTACTGTTATCAAACACATTCTATGGTTAGTAGTTTCAAAGAAAAAAAATATACACATAAATACAAGTGCATAAATTTTTCTATTATCTAGTGCAAAGCTGAGTGATAAAATACGGTAGAGAACAAGAGAGTTAACTAGCTCTAAGGTATTATCACATTGATGGAGAAATAGATGGATTTCTTAATGAAGGACAATGGCTTTCAGCTGGGGATAAAAGGAATTGGATGTCTGTCTCTTCAACTTATATAAAACTAAAACTCAAATGAATTAAAGAATAAAAACAATAATACAGCAATAACCCTAAAAAATATACAATGCAAAAACACAGGAAAATAGACTTATAATTAAGAGAGGAAACAGTAAATAGTAGCTAATACATAGATG
>NW_017731696.1:1875193-1877750 GCF_001890085.2 Hipposideros armiger
TTTGAGAATGATACAGAATGTGGGAAAAATGGTGAAAAGGTAGAAATTTCAACAGAGTTCAAGATTATAAAAATAATTATTGGACATTCTAGAATTAAAATACACAATACTCAAAGTTAACTCATTTGAACGGATTAACCATAGGCTGGACACAGTCAACTCAGAATCAAGTCAAAATAAAATGTGGAAAAATTACAAATAGAAAGAAACAGAACACAGTGCAAGAGATGTGTGCAATCCACACAAATAGTCTAACACTCATGTAATTATTGTCTCAGGGAAACACGGAAGAGCATGGAACAGAGCATTATTTGAAACTTAATGGTAATTTTTTTCCCCAAATTGATGAAAGGTATCAACCTATAGATTAAATGAGTTTAGTGAATCCTAAACAGAATAAATACAAAGAAAACCACAACTAGGTACATCATATTCAAACTGCTAAAAAAACAAAAAACAAAGATAATGGAAAAAACAGTCTTTAAATCTGCTAGGAATGGGAATTAAGTTGCTTTTAAAAGAGGAAAAATCAAACTGATGCCTGAGTTTTCCACAGTACTGTAGAAACCACAAAACAATAAAATGGCATTCTTTTAAAGCGCTAAAAAAAAAAAAAGTGCCCACTGAGAGTTCTACATTCAGTTAAAAATACCCTTCAAAAATGAAATACATACTCAATGGTGAAAAGATGAAAGCTTTTTTCTAATATCAGGAAAAAGACCCATTCTTGTCATTTTTATTCAACACCATATTAGAAGTTCTAGGTAGAGCAATTAAGTAAGAAAAAAGAAGTAGAAGGCATCCAAATCAGAAGGGAAAAATAAAGCTGTCACTATTTGCAGATGACACAATATGACATATAGAGAACCTTAAAGACTACATAAAAAAAAATTTTAGAACCATAAACAAATTCAGTAAAGTTGCAGAATACAAAAATCAACATAAAACATTCTGTGTTTCTATGCACTAATAGTGAAACATCGAAAAGAGAAATTTATAAACAATCCCATTTACAATTGCATCAAAGAGAATAACATTTCTAGGAATAAGTTTAACAAAGGAAATGAAAGAAAAGTGTTGATAAGGATGCAGCAAAAAGGGAACCCTTGTGCAATGCTGGTGGGAATGTAAATTGGTGCAGTATGGAAAACAGTATGAAGATTCTTCGAAAAATTAAAACTAGAACTTCATTATGATTCAGCAATTCCACATCTGGAATCATATATATCTAAACGAAACAACAACACTAACTTGAAAAGATACACACACCCCATTTTCACTATCTACATTATCTACATTACATTGTAATGTATCTACATTACAATAATATATTGTAATAATGAAGCATTATCTGCAATAGCCAAGACATGGAGCAACCGTTGTCCATCCATGGATGAATGGATAAAGAAGATGTGATATCTACATACACACACAATGGAATATTATTCAACCATAATAAAGAAAAAAATTGCCATTGCAACAACATGGGTGGACCTTGAGGTCATTACACTGATTGAAATAAATCAGAGAGAGAAAGACAAAATATGATCTTATATACATAAGGAATCTAAAAAATCAAAATGAAACAAAACAAAACATAAAATTCTCAAAGATACAGAGAACTAACTCATAGCAGGGAGGTGCTCAAAATGGGTCAAGGTGGCCAAAAGGAACGAACTTCCGGTTATAAAAGAAATGTTATGTGGATACAATGTACAGCATAGTGACTATAGTTAATAATTCTGTATTGTATTTTTGAATAATAAAAACATGATCTATTGAAACTTATAGGACATAGATAAAGTGGTATTTAAGGGAAAATTCTAGCTTTAAATGGATAGATTAGAAAAAAATGAAGGTTGAAAATCTATAATCAAAGCTTTTGTCTCAAGAGGCTAGAAAAAGAACTGCAAGTTATACACAAAGGAAGTGAGTAGAAGGATATATAAATGTAAAAAGAAAAATAAATGAAGTAGCAAGCAGAGATACAATCAAGAATGCTAACAAAGCCGAAAGTTATGTGATGATTCATATGTCAACCTGACTGGGACACTGGGTGCCCAGGTGTGTGGTTGAAAACTATTCTGGGTGTGGCTCTGAGGGTGTTTTTGGGTGAGATTGACATTTGAATCAGTAGACTGAGTAAAGCAGATTGTCCTTCCCAAGGTGGGTGAACCTTTAATTTGGTAAAGGCCTGAACGGAACCAAAAGGCTGACTAAGGGGAGCATGCCTTCTCTCTCTGCCTGGCGATCTTCAAGCTGGGACATCTGCCTTCACAATTGGATTCAGACTGGAATTTACACCATCAGCTCTCCTGCTTTGCTCAGGCTTTCAGACTTAGGAACTACGCCATCAATTCTCCTCAGTCTCAAGGTGCTGACTGAAGACAAGGGGATTTGTCAGTCTTCGTAATTGGCAAGCCAGTTCCTATCGGCTCTGTTTTTCTTGGGAACCCTGACCAGATTTTCATACCAGGGGGGTTCTTCTTGGGAAATCTCAGCCTCCATAAATGTATAAGCTGATTCCTTGCAATAAATCTCTCTCCCTCTCCCTCTC
>NW_017731696.1:1878002-1895436 GCF_001890085.2 Hipposideros armiger
ATCTTGGACTATTTCGATAAAATTTTATCAATACCTAGCAAGACTGATCAAGACACAAAACAGAAAGAAAACAACAGTTACTATTAGGCATGAAAAGTTTTTATCATCACACATTTAGGATACATGAAATAAAAAATATAATAAAGCATATTTTTGCATAACTCTTTAACAATAAATTTAACACCTAAAATGAAATGGAGAATGGAGAAATATCTAAAAAAACACAATTTACCAAAAACGACATAAGAACTAATTGAAAAATTTCAATAGTTTTACCTGTTAAAGAAACTGAACCCTCAAATAAAAATATTACCACAAAGAAAACTCCAGGAAGAGATGGCCTCACTGGCAAATTCTCCCAAAAATTTACGGAAGAAAACATATCAATCTAACAGAAACTCTGTCAGAGGTTATAGAAAGGGATACCACTTCTTGTTTTATGAGACCAACATCATCCCAATGCCAAAAGCTCAAGATAACATTGAAAGAAAGGAAAATTAGAGGCTTATGTCCCTTATGAAAATAGATGTGAATTCCTGAACGTAAGATTAGCAAATTGAATCTGGTAAACTGGGAAAATGTTAATAAATCATGGCTAAGTGGGGTTTACCCAAGGAATGCAAGGTCAGCTTAACATTAAAATATTATTAACCAATAAAAAAATCAATCTAATTCATCACATTAACAGAATGAGAAAAAAACTCACACAATCGTCTCAATAGATACAAAAAAGCATTTGATACATTCACGATAAGAACTCAGAGGACGTTGTGAATACAAAAGAGAATCCTTAACTTGATAAAAAGCATACATCAAAAATGTACAACTAACCCCATACTTAGTATCAAATACTGAGTGCTTTCCCCCCACTGAGTTTGGGAAGAAGATAGGATGTTTCCTATCACCATTTCTATTCAAAATTATCCTGGAGGTCAAATACAGGGCAAAAAAGCAAAAGAAAGAAATTGAAGAATAAATACCAGAAAGAAAGAAGTAAAACTATTATTTTTTTTTCAGTTGATTGTTATAACTAACATACAAATTTAACAAGATCTTTGGATGCAATGTCAATATAAAATTATTTGCATTTCTAATGTATTTCTAGTAGTAAATACTTAACACTTATACTAGCACCAAAAATCATAAAAATTTCTACAAGTTAGCAGTGTGAAATATGTATTATACAAGAGTCCTACATTAAAAACTACAAAATGTTGTTAAGAAAAATTACAAAAGTCCTAAATAAGTAGAGTGATACACCATTTTCATGGAATGGAAGACTCAATGTCCCCCAAATCGTCAAGGCAATTTTCAAAAGAGAAAACAAAGTTTAAATTCTTACACACTACCAGATATCAAGACTTACTAAAAAGCTATGGAAATTAAGACAGTGTGGTGTTGACCCAAAAAGAAAAACATGTCCAGTTAAAAAATTAGACAATGCAGAAAAATCCTACACATATATGGTCACCCTTGCAGTGGCAAAGGTGCCACTGCATTTCAGGGGGAAAAGGGTGATTTTTCCAATACATGATTGTGGAATAACTGAAGATCTATATGAGAAAAACAAACTTTGACCCCCTTACAAAAATGTTTATTCAACATGGATCAAATATCTAAATATGAAAGGCAAAATAATAAGGCTTCTAGAAGAAAGCAGGAGAATATCTTCATTATCTTCAGACATGTAGTTTTATTAAATAAAATACAAAAACACTAACTATAAAATAAAAGATTAATAAACTGAACTTCATTAAAATTAAAAACTTATGTTTTTTCAAAAGATATCACTGAAAGAGTGAAAAAGGAGGCCACACAATGGGAAAAGATATTCATAATACAGATTTCCAACAAAGGCTTGAATTCAGGATATACAAAGAGCCTTACAAATCATTAATTAAGAGACAAATAACCTCATTGCAAACTGGACAAAAGATATGAATAGACACTTTATAAAACTGGCTTCATAAAAACCAACAAGGGCATGAGAAAAAGCTCAACATCATTACTCATCAAGGAAATGCAAAGTAAAACCAAATGAGATCCTATTTCACACACATAAGAATAGCCAAATAAAAAGATTTTCAATCAGTATCACATATAGTCTAACAGAGTGGGCAATTAGAACTCATGTGTACTCTTCTTGAGAGTATAAATTAGTACAACCTCTTTAAAAAACTATGTTGCAGTTATTTATACTGATGCCTATCTACCCTATGACCCAGGAGTTCTCATCATAGTATATACCCAAGAGAAATGGTTGTTTATATCCACCAAAAGACACATAAAGTAATTATTTTAGCAGCTTTATTCATAATAACCTCAAAATGAAAAGATCCAAATTTTAAAATAAATTGTAGAACATTTATATATAAAAAGCAATAAAAAGATTGAGGAGCTTCCATCCTCTACAATTTAATTGAATCTCACATATGTAACATTGAGTGAAAAAAGGAAACAATGATGAGCTTGTTATATGAACTATTTACATGAAATTCTAGAACAATCAAAGTTAATCTGAGGTGACAGTCCAGTGATTCCCTTTAGGGAGGGAGTGAGGAAGCTGTGTGTATTATTTGCAAAGTGACACAAGGACACCTTCTGGGATGTTGTTAATATTTTGTAATTTGATCTTGGAGGTATATGCTTATGCAAAAATTCATCCCACTGTACACATGAGATTTGTGCACTCTGTTTAAGTTATACTTTGATTTAAATGTTTAAAAAATATAGACAGGAAATTTTCAGAAGAAAATAATCCAAATGGCCAACAAAGGATATTGTGCTCAAATTTACAAATAAGGAAATGCATGTTCAAGTAACAATGAGACATCACTTTACACATATGAGACTGCCAAAAAATTAAAAAGCAGGTAAACACATTGCTAGTAGAAATGTGAATCATTACAATAGCTTGGAATGGAATCTTGCCAGATCTATTAAAACTAAAAACATATACTTTTGACCACAGATATCACATCTGAGAATCTTTCTCATAGGAAAACTTATGGTATTTAATTATACTTATAAAAGTTGTTTATTGCAACTTTGTTTGCAGGGAATAAAAGTGGAAGTAGTTAATGTATGAACAGAATAACAATTAAAATTTTTTATATATATACATCATACCATAGTAAACAATAATTAAATAGGGTGAATTAGAGCTATGTAAGTTGACTTAAAAGTGATATGAGTGAGAAATGGAAGATACAGAGATATGGGCATATTTTTGTTATATTTTGGTAAAAAAATGAGAAAAATATATGTGTATATTATATTCTATACGTGTATATAAGTGTATATGTCTCTGTGTTATAAGACCATGGGAAAATATGCTTCCTATTTTCTTCTAGAAAACATCATAATTCACTCATTTTCTGGATGCTGTATCATTTACATTTTAAAAATCAGGATAATATTAACCTTCTTGCCATAGCCATTTTTGCCATTTAACATTCTTCTTCCCTTTGTTTTTAGAAAATCATTTTATTAGTTTCAATTCCTGGGAATGTGGTTACTTAGTCAAAGGTTACGAACATATTTATGACTTTCGGAATGTAGTGCCAGATTTTTATCCCAAAAGAAGGAAATGATAGATACTAATACCAGAAATGTGTGTGCCTGGTTTTTCAAATTTTACCTCTTTTTATTTTTGCTAATGCACTAGACATGAAAGGCATACTTTGCTGCTTTAGGGGTACAGATTGATTTTTTTTCCAATATTGAGATAATATTGTCATTCCATTTTTGTTGATGCCTTTGAGCTACATTTATCCTTGGGCTTTGGCATTGCTCTTTATAAGCTGACATCTAAAATGCATTTTAGATTTTTGCTATTTTGAGAGTATGTGGGAATTTTATGAGGAATAAAGGGATTTGATATGTGCAAATAGAGTCTTCTCTGGACACTCAGAGTTAGCAACATAATGAGGGCGTTGAACAACTAAGGAGAGAGAGAAATAAGAGAAGTGGAGTGCTCTGTAGTGGAGTAATTGTGTTCAAAGGTGATTATTCTGCAATGCATTACCCTTCGCCTGTCTAGTGCTTCTTCACCTTGCAGGTGTCAGTTTAAACGTTGCTCCCTCAAGAAGGCTGCCTCAATTCTTCCACACGAAAACTTCCATACTTATATAGCACCTATGAATGTCCCCATCATCTTCATTTAACAACCTATTGAGTAATATTTTGGTTGCTTGTTTGTCTCCCCATTGAACTTGAGAGCTATGAAGACTGAAACCATCATTCAATAGAGTTGCTAGCACACAGTAGGTAGTCAACAAATAATGAATGAAGCAATTTATCTCAAGCAGGAAGTAACTGTCTTAGTACTGTTGATAAGTAAAGTCAATGTAATCATGGTAAAAAGTCTGTCAGCAGAAATGAACATGTTTGTGCCATTATCATCTAAGAAAATTATACATTTGGGAGGAAACTCAAGTTAAACACCCATGCAGACAGATAATTCTATCTAAATCTTCAATAAAGGGTTTTTTTATAACTTGCTATAATAGTCCATTACAATGTGTAACCAGTGAAAAATTATGAGTACTTTGTAAAAATGTGTGTGACAATTGACCATGTGATTCTATGGGCAAATTATATACAAAGTAAGGTATCATTTCATAAAGTGATATATGCCATTAAATAGTTTGTTTTCCATAATTTTATGGCTTAGAGCTCTATATATACTATGACTACCTATCAGATATTCTGGTCCCTGACTTAAAAAATTATGAATTAGAGCATTATCAACTAGAGATAGCACCTAGAACTTAGTGACTCTATCTTCACAGAAGGAATATTAACTATTCACATAAAGAACTAGTAACAAAAACAATAGAAATAGCTAACATTTATATTTTATATACTCACTATATGCCTGGCATTGTTCTAAATGCTTTACTTTTAAATGCATTTAATTTTTACAGGAACCCTATGATGTACTAGAATTACAACATTTTGACACTCCACGTTCCTCTCACGTTAACCTAGTTTAGTGAGGACACTCAGCCACATAGAGCTTGAATGATTATAACAGTCACACAGCCAGGGTAACAGGAGGGTCAATGCTTGGTCACAGATCTCCTGAGTAGTAGCCTTCAGTTCTAATTTCCCTCCACTAATCATTTCCAGAAGGCTGAATTTTCTTTTTTTTAGTTTTAAGCAAAAGTGAAGAGTGAACATAATGTTGCAAACCTTCTACTAATTTCAAGTAAGGTGATTATAAGCAGTACCTTCACTTAGAAAACAAAAACATCGCACAAAAGAAGAGCACAGCCAATAAAAAGTAAAGAATAACAACAATAATAATAATCATATTTTCATACTTAACATTTAGTAATCACTTGCCAGGCACTGCGCCAACTTTCCCATGCATTATCTGTTTAATCCTCACACAGTCCCATGAAGTCAGTACTATTATTTCCATTTTGCCACTAACATTTCACCAGAGAAAGCATATGTTATTGAAAAAAAAAAAGTAAAAAGAACACTTCAGAATAAATCTTACTTTTTTAAACTGAACAAAATTTAGCCTTTTGAAAAATTTATACTATTGCGTGTATGTGTAATTTTGGTTTGCTAGTCTGATTTTCTGCAAACAATAAAACTAATCCATGGTATGATGCTATAATGGTAGCCACACTTGACATGTATGTTAGGGGCATGGGTACTATGGAAAATCTCTGTACATTCCACTCAATTTTGCTATAAACCTAAAGCTACCCTAAAAAAAAAAAAAAGGCTTAAAATACAAAAAAAAAAACAAAACAGAACAAAACCCCTTTACCATGGACGAGTGTTTGCTAACCCTGGCTGATACTATATTGCTTCCCTACCAAGAGAAGGAAAACTTTAGCAGCTGTTTGGAAAGCTGAAGTAGGGATGGCTGCAGGTTCCAGAAGAAATGTCAACGTGACATCCTGAAATGCAATTTAAAGCCCTGCTATACAGTTAAGATATTCTGGGTCTAGCAGCAGCCAAAAGACCCACTTGGCAGTGAGTAAATCCATGCAGCTCTTTTAAAGCAAAGATATCAGTAACCCATCGAGCAAACAGAGGGAGTCATGAGAAATGGTTTGTTCTAAAATGGTCCCTAGGCCTATAAAAATAGGACTGTCCTCCTATGTGGCAAGACAGTCTCCCTCTGAGATTTTTAACCTTATCTGTATATATGGCAAACAACTCCATTAGTGGTGTTATCTGTGAATGCAAACTAAAACAATACATTATATATGTGCACTAACATATTCGCTGAATTTTAAAGTATGCAGCAATGTAAGGGTTGGAGTGAGGCTGTTGTTTATAACGTATATCATAAAATGAAGAACAGATGATCTAAGAATGAACATTTGTTGGAATGATCTCTCTGGGCTTAAATATTTATTTTACTTCCTCCACCCTTCTCCCTTTTTGACAAAGTACGATGTTTTCCAAAATCTACAATATGAAATCATGGAAAGTTTATGACAAAATCACCTTGAATTGCTATCATAAATTATTACCTCTTACATAGTCTTCTTTTTTTGCAATGTATAATTAATCGAGTAAACAAGTTATTCTTTCTAATTAAGAAAGAATTTTTAGGTGTGAGAAGGGGTGTTGATTTCTGGGGGAAAAAAAAATACATGGCTGCCCCATGAAATGAACTGTGCTTTCGTTTCTATCTTAAGGGTTTAATATATGATCTGGTTGAAGGGACATCCTTCGTCCTATACTTCAGGGTCAACAGAAACCCACAGCTGTAAATGTTCAAGGTTTTGAAGACTCATAAAGGAAATAATGTCTCAAAAGGTAGTTTACACGGCAGATTTTTGGGAGATGCACTTAAAAGAGTTGCTGAGGACCAAAATGCAGAGTTCATTAGAGAGATAAAGATTTGTTTTTTTCCTGTTAGCACCTGCAGGACATGGTGAGGGTCTCATTGCCTATTTTATAGGCTCCTCATTTTTTTAAAAAAGAATTTGTTCTAATAAGTTATCTCACCCCAAAATCATTTATCCTTGTGGTGCAATGGTTCATCTATTTATTCATCCATCTATCCATTCCCCGTCCATCCACCCATACATCCAACCAACAATAAACATTTATTGAGCTTCTGCCAACTGTATATAGTGTAAGGTCCTGAAAATTCAGAGAGGAATGAGAAATGATCTCTGCATTTTAAAAGCTCCCAGGTCACTACAGTCGTGAAAATAACATTTGCTTCAGTCCTGAATTATTTCTAAAGACTGGATCATGTCAGAACTCTTCAATTATCAGAACTCTTATCATTATCAGAATAAAACTAGTCAGTGTGCGATTTGAGGTCATCGCTGAATTCATCCTTAGTTACTTTTTTAAAAAGATTTTTATCAAAAAATATAGCCAACGTACAACATTATCTGAGTTTCAACACCTGTATGCCTAAAAAAGTGATCACCATAGTTGTTCAACATTTGTATACCCAAAGAAGTGATCACCATGATAAGTCCAGCAACCATCTGACACTGTACTGTGCTATCACAATATTATTGACTATATTCCCCCTGCTGTACATTACATCCCCATGACTTGTTTGTTGTATACGTGGAAATTTGACTGTTACTCTTGTAGCCTCACTGTGCCCCACGTTCCTTCCCAGCACCCACACTTGGGCCCCGTCTTCTACTTTCTGCTTCTTACACATTTGGTCCTTGCATTTTCCTGTCTCCTTCATCGTATTCATGTTGTTCCATCAGTCCTGAACTTTTTTTTTTTTTTTCAATTTCAAGACACAGCTCAAATTCTTCCTCCTTTGAGGAATTATTCCATTTTGTACAATCCAACATGATGTCCTGAGGGGCTCCAGCTTCACTCTTCTACAACCAATGATCAGAATGATCTAAAGCACAAAGCTGATTGTGACACTCTTCTGTTAATGGCTTTCTGTAGGTCCCTTAAGAAAAAGTTTCAGCTCTTCACATGGCATCCGATATCCTTTCTGATCTGGCTCCTGCTTGCCTGCCTCTCTCGTGATGTCTCACTGCTCTCCTGCCCCAGCCACACAGAATCAGGTAATGCTTATTGAGCACACGTTCTCCTACATGTGCAATCCTTTCCTGAAATGCACCCTCTTTCTCTTTCTACCTGGTAGCCTCCTCATCTTCTTCCAAGTCTCAAGTTTGATGTCACTTCCTGATCCCTGAAGTTTGGATCATGAATCTCCTATGTGTTCCCACGGTGTCTTGTGATTTTCCTTTTCATGGTACCTTCTCATGTTCACATGCAATAGGTAGCAGTTATAGGTTTTCAATGAATATTAGTTCAGACTATTGAATTGAGCCACCATAATCTCCATCAGGAAATGTATCAGCTGGATATTGACATTAATGGTTTACCACGTGGCCAAATGGCATGTAGGAACTAGAGGGACGCAAGTGAGCATTGAGGCTAAATATTCCTGCCCCAATATGCATAGGCTCAAGTTTCTTATACAACTTGATTCCAAGCATAGTTTTTATGGGGTAAGAACAATTCTCTGTCTCGGAATACAGTTTATATGGCTTCAAAGAGACAAACCACTAAGAGCTACAAAACCACTCAATGCATGTGGCCCAAACAGTTCTTTTTTGATTGTGCTTGTCCCTGGGAGAAGGGGTGTCTTTCTTTATATCTTAAGAAACTACTAAACTCTAGGTTAATCAACAAAACTCTGCCTTAGTAGTTGTGCAAACAGTGAGCATGGCCCTGGGTACAGGGTCATTTCTGCAGTGTATTCTGGTCCTAGTAGTTACTGTTAAAGGAACACAAGGGAGCCAAGATCAGTGGGTCAGGCTCTCTGGATGTCACCAGCTGTGGAGATGTGCACACAATGTATCCGATTCACAAACCATAATAAACCAACCTGGGGATACTTTGTAATGTGTGCATGTGTATGGGGGGGCAGGGGCGGCACTATTACTATTCCAGGAATATGGAGAATAGAGTCATCATATATTGGACTTTAAAGGAAACACAACCAAATTTTGTAATTACGGTTTGGAAAAGATTGGGGACACCTTCCTGAGTTGAATATCATTAATTACACTGCACCAAATTTCCCTTTTTAAAAAGTAATCCATAGTTTGCACATTTAAGAAGTGAGTTGATATAACCCTATAGAGCACAGGACCTTAAACTCCAGGCTCATTTCTCTGGCTCCAAGAAGGTCCTCATTGAAGATGTTTACTTGATTCCTAATCTTCCAAGGGGGACGATTCCATAACTTCTTTTGGTAACTGGTTCTCTTGTCTTCCCTGAAGTCATTTAGTTTACTTCTGTAATAGTCCTTTCTGCAGCAATTTAAAGTAACGTTTTCTTTTGGTGGCCTTGACCTCAATGACAGCACTGCTTAGTGTGCTATGATAAATAAAGCAAACTTTCAATGATCTGTGCTAATGGGGGGGGGCATGTGAGGAGGGGCATGCATGAATGAAATCTAGCAAATTAGCCAAATCTCATTTTAGCTACTAGTTTTGACTTTTCTCCAACAAACCTTTCAAAGGATCTACTAAAATGAATCGCATGCCTTTTCTTTCTTACTTGCTGATTCTCTGGTGGAGGTGCTAAGGATCACTGAGCTACCCAGAGCGGGAAATGGAGAGATCAGGGATGTGGGTAAATGGGCGGCTACTACATGCATTTATAAACAAGCTTCAGGCTTCTGGTTTACCAGTCTGTTTCCTCTCATTGCTCTATAGCTTCATTCAGCATTGTGTAACTTGTGAAATCATTGGGCATGCGTGCCATTCTGAATGTGCAGAACGTACACTCTTTAAAACAGTATTTGCACATTGTCTGACTGAGCTCAAAGTCCACAAACCAAGTGACAATTAGGTGCTACAAAAAAGATGAACTGACTGTTTGTAAAAATAAGACAATAAAATAATAATTGCTCCTTAGTAATTAAAAATGCAGCCAATTAAAGGCATGCACACTTACATAAATGGAAGAACCTTAAATTTTGCATTTCCTGACTGATAGGATTAAACTTCCAAAGAAAGTGTAAATTAATGCAAATGCTAACATGGCATCTCCTAAATCCCTTTCTACTTTTACCACCAAGAACAGAATATAGAAAAGTAAAAATATATAATGAGAGGCCAGTCTCTGCTTGTTTTGTCATTTACCCAAGGAACACCAAGCATGCTTAGAAACTGGGAAACTTAGCAAGATTTCAGGTAGCCAGCATCTATACAGATATATCTGTATTGGTATCTATATATGTGTCTATCTCTATCTCTAGCTGTATCATTTCTATCTCTATCTCTATCTCTATCTCCCTATCTCTATATCTCTAACTAAATTTATATTGTGGAGATGTGATTTCATTTCATGCATTTCAGGCACTTTGATAGGAAACTTTTGACTGGACTTCTATTTTCAGAGGCTGTCCTATCTGGTGATACCATTCCTTTAGCGAGACCTTTTTCTATTATCTACTGGGGCCATTCTAGGATGGCAGCCTGGTTCCCCTCTGTTTCCTTCTTTGTTTCTCTACTTGTTCCCTTTCTAATATGATCTAGGTCTTGTAGTATCAGTCCATCTTCTTCAGACTTCCCTGCTTTCCACCTGGAGCTGGGGAAGTGCAGGTTCTTACAGGGCTGCCTTTGTGTGCCAGTGACCCTATAAGGTCAGGCATGTTGCAAAAAAAAAAAGAAAAAAAAGAAAAAAAAATCATCCCAACTGGACCTTGAACCCTACAATGCTAGGTTTATGGTTACAACTATGGCTGTGTTGACTGTAAACTGCTTAGGGCATCTGGACATTTGGATTCTAGATTGATGGTGATTTAAGCTGTTTTTCTTTGGAGTCGGGAATGACGACCAGCACTGTAGAAGGTCTCTGCTCTTCTCTACTTTGTATGTTTGACACTGCTTAATAAACATTCACATGTACTTCTTCTCATCTTTACCTGCTCATTTACTGACTATCCCACTGACATTAAATATTTTATAACCAACAAATGCAAACACTCATGCTTATTTTTATGAAGATTCCTTTAAGATACATTTTCCAGAAGTGTATTGCATTATAAAGGCTGGAGTCATCTGTCAAAAATATATGTCTATCACTGATAGATACAGAGCACAACCTGATGGTTGCCAGATGGGAGAGGTGTTGGAGGGATGGGTGTAAAAGGTGAAGGGATTAAGAAATACAAATTGGCAGTTACAAAATAGTCATGGGGATGTAGAGTAAAGCATAGGGAATATAGTCAATAATACTGTAATAACTATGTATGGTGCCAGGTGGGTACTAGATTTATTAAGGGGATCACTTTGTAAATTATATAAACATCTAACCACTCTGCTGTACACCTGAAACTTATATAAAATAATATTGACTGTTAACTGTAATTGAAACATTAAAATTAATTTAAAAATACAAAATTAAAATAAATGTCTATCTGCTAAACCAAAGATATAGAAAGATAGTGTTTGAAAAATGAGTTTCCATAAGAACACAAGTTATAATGACCATAAAACAAAATTCTTTGCACACCACTATGAGCAAACTCTTTATTCAGTTTCAAATAACTTTTAAATAGTTTCTGTGGCCCACCTTCTCCTGACAATTAATGTATTCAAAATTTTAGTTATCAGAGATTAAAATCACTCATGAAATTGAAGTTTTATGGTTCAGCCATGTTGGACTATGTTTGTGTTGTGTGCCATTGAGTTGGTTTTGACTCCTGGTGACCCTATGCATGAGTGACGTCCACAGTGTCCTGCCCTCACAGCCTGCTCAGCTCCTGTAGACTCATGCCTGTGGCTTCTTTTATGGACTCAGTCCATCTCATACTTGGCCTTCCTCTTTTCCTGCTGCCTTCTGTTTTCCCAGAATTATTGTCTTTTCCAAAGAATCCTGCCTTCTCATGATGTGCCTGAGGTTGGATACCGTCACTTTTGTCATTTTTGCCTTCAGTGATGTTCTGGGCTTAATTTGCTCGAAGACTCACTTATTCCTCTTTCTGGTGGTCCAGGGTGCCTGTAGGGCTCTCCTCCAACACCATGCTGGGATGATTTGCTGCTAAAAATAGATGGTTCATGGCCTATTGGTTCAGGGTCTCACTCTCTCATAAGGTACTGAAGGGCATGTGTCCAGGCTGTGATTCTAGTTAAATGGAGTCCCCATCAGAGTATGGAGCCTACATTCAATCAAAGCAAGACCTTCTGGTTGAACTTTTCTCTTAAGATGTGAATTTGGGGTCAGATATGAGTCAGTCTATGTGGAGAGGTGAGGAAGGGCAGCCTGGAGCCTCAGGGCACCGGGGTTCTCAGCTCCCTTGTACTGTTCAACTCCTTCTTTGCTTTTTCACTGATGCAATGGTGTGTTTTTTGTTTTTTTTTTCTAATTTCACAACTTATTTCAGAGGAAGTCTTTTGTTGGTCCAGAAGGTTCTGTTTTTAAAATTATGTCATTTTTATTTATTTATTTTTAGTAAGTTATTTTCAATGTCTTAGGTGCATTTTTACCTTGTTACTGTAGCACAGCTCTCCATGCTTTAAGATAGAGCCAACATCCTCTGATTTCCTCTTTCACACTATGCTTAAAAAAATCTCTGGACTCCACAAACCCCTCTGGTTACTTCCTATGTGGAGCGTTAGGAGAACCTGTTTATCTCCACCAAATTACTTTTTCTCAGGAAAAGGAGCCTCATCCCAGGTTGGGCTCTTAAGGAGCAGATGCTGAGTCGGAGATTGAAGTCAAGGATGTCTATTATGGGTCAACAGCTGTGGAAGGAAACAGGATTGGGCAGAAGAAGCTGAATAGCAATGATGGACAGTCATCCCATGAGAGCTCTGGAGTTTACATGTTCCATCAGAGTTGTCCATCGGTGGCTGAAATGGCCAGACTTTTATATCTTTGCTGCAATCAGTTAATGGAAGTAGATCACCCCTGGAAGGGCATGGTCTTGGCTGAGGAAGATCTCTGCAGCTGAAGTAAACACTGAAGAAGCTAGTGACTAGAGAACATTTGCTGACAGCGCTCCCAGCAGGTGGGACAATAGTTTCTTTCTAGAAGGAGATTTGGGAATCACATCTCCATGTCCACTGCAAACCTTTTTGTTATTCTGGCTCCCTGGGCATGCTACAGGTATCCCTCACTTTCCCTAGGTAGATATATGAACAGCAGTAACAGGCCCAGTAATTATTTTTTGAGGGGTAGGGGCAGGAGGAGGTGTCCTGCACATTGTAGGATATTTAGTGGTATCCTTGGCCTTTACCCACTAGATGCCAGTAGCAGACCCCCTTCCTCGAGTTGTGACAACCAAAAAGGTCTCCAGACATTGCAAATGTCCTTGGGGACAAAACTGTCCCTGGCTGAGAACCATTATGTCCCATGGACAAAAGGCAAAATATAATTTTGCTTTCATAATTTAAATTAGCTGATAATAGTCTAGCAGAAAGAAGAAAGAAACATATTTTAGTAATATGAAGAAACATTCATACATACTTATTGTGCCAAAAAAATGATTGCTAAAGTAGTTTGGGAAAAAATAATTCTGTGCTTCAGGGTGGAGATTAGATAAATTTGCATGTGAATAGAAAGCAACATTTTCTTTTTTTCCCCCAAGTGTTCTGTAAACTTCCTAGGGTACTTTTGTTGCCTCTTTCTCTCTTTTGCTTAAAGATATTGACATTAAATGTTTCATCTTTTCTCTTGCTTCTTCAGTCTGGCTTTGGTATATCATGTCACCTGGGCAAGTTATATTCTGTGTAAGGTGTGCGGTGGAGGTGCTTTCTAACTAAACAGATTGGTTAGTTGTAACTGAAGCAAAAAGAAGAAAGAAAACTCTAGAAATTGCAATAGGACATTTTTATTTCTTGCTTTTTCCAAATGTGGATGACTTCAACTTGGGAATAGGCATCGTTTTAACAATTGATCTAAAACTGATGTTGATTTTTAATATATTTTTCCAAGGTTGCTCTGGGCGAGCAGTTGATGTTTTCTTCTTGTCAGCTGTAGAAGAGTGAGGTATGAGAAAACCGAGACTTAGGTACATCTAACCACTGGGCATAGAGTTTCCTTGAATGTTTTCTTCATGATTGCTGAGAAACTGATGATTAACCTGATAGGCTGTTTTAGGTGTGTTTCAAATAATGGCATGAACTAGACGCCGAGATATTCTCCCAAAAGGGAAGCAACAAGATCTCCTCTGAATGGAAAATTCACATTTGATATATCTGTGTGAACTATATAAGGTATAATATTTCCATTTTGGAGCAGGGGGAGGATTAAGGCAAAGAAAAATGAGTTAAGTAAAATATTGGATTGTCGGAAAAGTCATGACGCATTTTTGCAATGAAAAAACAGAAAAAATACTTCATGACTTTTCCGACAACCCAATACCTACAGTGAATTTTTATTTGGGACAGGAAAAAACAGATTTTAATTTTAGAAAACAAAAAGATGAATGGTGAGTTTTGAAACCTTATGTATTTGTAAATATTTAAAATGGCTTTTTCAGTATGTGTCCCTTTATAATTGCTGGCAGGTATGTCTCTTCGTTAGTGATTTGTGGTTCTTTCTTGAAATTATCAAGTTCCATTAAATCAACAGGTATGATGAAATGCGTTCAGTGCCAGGGATAAAAGACTAATACAAAACACCTGCTTAAATTCATGAGCTTAAAGCATTGCCAGAGGAGTGATTGTTGAAGAGATTTAAAATTTATAACAAATCTTTTTAAAGACTTCTCTGAGAATGCACAATAAGATCACTCTGACAGACATATCACGACATTGTTTCATTGCTTCAATATGACCCCGCTGGTTATAGCTGACGCTCTGTAGAAGCCTCATATAGTCTTATTCATGGATAAAGCAAGCGATTTCCCAGAGTCTGACTGGATGGGCCCAGAGAATGGGATGCAGCCTAACATATCCCCACTGGGGCAGCCCGTCCAGTGCTTGACAGTGCTTTGCCAGAGGTGCTTTTGTGGGGGATTCGTTTATGTACCAGCCTGTTCACCACAACCCCATGGGAAGTTACTGCAAACCCTGTTTGCACAGTTACCGTTGTGTGGGAGTTTAATAAACTTTTTTAGAGTAGAAAGGGTCCTCATGCAGAAAAATGGTTGGGATGCCACAGAGATTTATACAAAATTAGGACATTATGTAGATCAATAAACGTAAGTTCTGTTCTCCCAATGGTTGACTTGCTGAGTATGGGAATCCGATCGAGAAATTGGTTTGATAATTCAGTCAAATTGAATTATCAGTGAACCCCCAGCTGCTCCCTCACCCCCACCCCACCTTTCCACCACCAACCATGATGGCCTGATTCAGCAATGCTTGGCCTCTTGACAGGACAATGCTCAAGGTATTCTTCAGCTCCTTTCCTACAGGCACCTTGCAGACCCAAAGCACTGAAAGCCCATTAGGGTCTGGTGAAGACCTTTTTAAAAGATGCTTCCCAGCAAGGGGAAATATACTTTGTAAACTATTTGTAAAAATATTTACAAAGTTGAGAACCATATGATTTCACGGATTTGTGGTATATAAAACTGAACACAAAAGAACAAGAAAAACAAATGAAGGAACAAAACTCACAGACATAGACAATAGTTTAGTGGTTACCAGAGGGGAAAGGGGGAGGGGAGTGGATGAAGGTAAAAGGGATCAAATATACGGTGATGGAAGGAGAACTGACTCTGGGTGGTGAGCACACAACGTGATATATAGATGATGTGTTACAGAATTGTACACCTGAAATCTATGTAACTTTGCTAACAATTGTCATTTCAATAAAGTTTAATTAAAAAAAATATTTACAAGGGATTTGTATTGATAACATTGTCAAATGCCATTCCACTTTTTCATTGGAATGTTTTCTTAAAATATCCACATTATGTTGATTATATTTTGAGTTCTGAACATCTTCAATCTCCTGTATTGTGTCATTCCTAAAGCCATTGTATTTTAACATTTTCTAGATATGATACATATAGAAAAGTGTACATATTATAAGTGTATAACTCAGTGGGTTTTCACAAACTGAGTGCATCCCTGGGAACCAGCACTGGATCAAGAAATAGAAAATTCCCCACACCGAGAAGCCAGCCATGCCCTCTTCCAATCTCTAACCTCCACCTAAGGCTAAATGCCATTCTGACTTCTGAGCATCATAGAATAGCTTTTCTGAGGCCAGGATACTTTGCTTCATCAGAATTTTGTGTCTAGACAGCTGTGTTGGTTTCACCCTTGCCATTGTCTGATGTCTTGCATGTAGGTAGGACACTGCCTGAAGAAGGTCTACCAACACGTAACTGCCCCAACAGTGCAGATATGCTCTGGGCAATCAAGATACAGGGAAAAGGATGGTGCATGCGAGGAAGTGGATTCTTGGGAGAAGGACTTCGAAAAAGCGACATGGGCAGGGGCCAAAGGGCGGGGGGTGGGGGCAACTTGCCTGTCTTCATAGCTCAGCTTACGAAAAGCTCGAGGGAACCAAGTTCTCATTTCCTTTGCGACTTTCCTCTTGAGACCTCTGTATGGTTCTTATTGTTGACTTTGTCATTTGTGATTGCAGAGAAAGATCAAGTGTTGCTTTGAGTACTAAATAACTTGGTGAGTATTAAAGACATAAATACTGAGATTTATAAGAACACTGTGCTTACATGAGCATTTTATTTTAGTCCATTTCCAGGGAATGTCTTTTTCGTGGCTGAATAGGACCCATATTTTCTCTTCACCAACAGATCATTAGTCACTAGCAAGAGGTACAAAGATCAGTCAAAGCAGAGGATTGCATCATTATGAGAGGGTGGAGGGTGAGTAGAAACTGATGCTTTCCGGTTTGGACTCCTATTGACCGGTAAAAACTGCTGAGAAGGAAAACACTGAGTAACTTACACCCGCTCCCACTTGCTTAGGGCTGATGTAATTATTATTTTTTCTTTCTCTTTAAAGGACATCAGTCTAGAAAGCCCCTCACTAACGATGAGAGTAGTCAATGGCAATGTGACTTGTCAAACTAAAGCATAGGCTGAGCGTGGCACCTGCTTTTTTTTTTTTATCCCCGGCGTAATTCTTGGAAGGTCCGCTTCATAGAAGAGTATAATTCAAGGAAACTCCTCAATAGCCCCAAATGTTTCCGCTCTCTTTTATTTGAGACACACTCCTTCCTTCCAAATATAACAATGGCCTCAGGTGTTAGGACATGTGACTTATTAAGGCAACTGAAGGGCGTCATTGTCTCTTCTGTCTGATCTACGTTTACGTGGTCCCCTGTATGCTTCCCAGCAGAGCTAGGGTTTGAACTGGAGCAAGGGGAGATGGACAGCTATGAAAAGATGAAGACTCACTGCTTCGTCCCTCCACACACACACACAAGAAAACAGCCAGGCCCGCCAGCTGGACGTGGGTTTGTACATCCTGTGAAGTCCTGGTAGTCCTTCGGCTGGGAATAAAATACCCCTAAAGTGTTA
>NW_017731696.1:1896677-1903216 GCF_001890085.2 Hipposideros armiger
GCACCTCCATCCCTGTCACCCTGTCCTCTGCTTCTGTTTTCCTATGATGGAGGGACTATTCATTTGCCACAGGGAACCAGGTCATCATTTGTGAATAAAGACAAATGACTGCAGAATCTCAGTTTCGTTAGCATTTCCTAGAAATAGGGAAGTACCATCACCACCACTTCTTAATAACTTAGCTTCAGCAATGTGGCAGGGACCAAGGTACATCAGGGTTTTTTAGACAAACTCAGCTAATTGTCAGCCATGATAGAGACTAAAAAAAGCTATTCCAAGCTTTGAATGCATTATTATTTATAATGGTTGTTACGCAGTAGTATTAACCTTTAACAAATATCTTACCTGTTTATTTTACCAAGGATGGGATGGAGTGGGGAGACACATATTAGGATCTGTTCTCAAATAATCTCTTTAGGATATGCTCTCAGTAACATTTTTCTGCTTTTTTTTTCTTTTCTGAGTAACTGAGGAAGTAAGTAAATGGGGGGATATCTCAAACCTGATGGGAAAATGAACTCAAGAATTAAAGATGAATAATGATATCATTCTCTTTTGCTTTTAGTTGTCCAAAACCCACATGTCCATTAATTAAAATAAAGGTGCTATAAATAAATGGAACTAGAATGAAAAGTTGGCAAGGTATAATATTTTTAAAGAAAACCTTTGCTTACATTTTTTTAGCAACCTGAATTAACTCCAATTAGCTGTTTACAGTATGTGCCAAGTAGAAGTCCTACCAGAAATGTTTTAATGAACAGAAAAGACTCATTTATAAGTAGTCAATTTTTTCCTCCAAGGATTTGTGAAAGCATGTCTTGGTTGGTTTATCATTTCCCCTGCAACCTGGCTTATGCTGATTTACTCAGATCCTTGCTACTCAAAGTATGTTCGTCCACTGGTAGCATATCTCTCAACAGGGAGCTTGCTAGCAATGCAGAATCTTAGGCCCCCTCTTGGAGTTACTGAATCAGGATGTCCATTTAACAGGATCCCAAGGTGATGCCTATGAATATTAAAGTCTGAGAAATATTGACCTAGATGGTCTTTTATCCCAAACTACCAAAAAGGTAAACTTTATTCTCCCTGAAGTTATGTCAGATTCTGAATCACTGAAGTAAAAATTAATCAACTTTTATTGAATTCCATTCCTATTTATAGATTAAATTTCAGAACTTTGATTTTATTTCTCTTATTATTTTATTTAAGATTTTTTTTCTAATAGCTTATTTCATAGGCTTGAATTATCTACTTTAGACAAAAACATCTATTAAAAGCTGGAGTCATACTAAGATACTTTTTCAATCTATTCAACAAAGGTGAGTTTGTCCATAGAGTTCTGTTTTAGGGAGGTTTTGACAAGTTGGCATTTTCTTTTCTCTGGAGTATTGTCTCTTTTCTTTGGAGTATTGTATCTTTCCTCTAATTGTGTGCTGAACAATTTCCTCCAGCCCCCATTAGGGACCTACAGTATCGTGTTTTTATTTCCTGAGTTAAGAACTCTCAACAGACCTACAGAAGTCTCCTGATGTATATTCAATTGCCAATATTTGGAACCTATTTAATGAGGTGAAAATTACTTAAATACAGTAAAACATTTAAAGATAAGTTTCAGATCTTGGTTCAAATAGGAGTGAATTTGTATAGTATTGGGATGTTGAAAAAGTCATAATGTATTTTTTTCTATGTTTTTCATTGCAAAAATGCATCATGACTTTTCTGACAACCCAATAGTAGGGAAACATTCTGCTTATCACAGTATACACATTTCTTACATCCACTTTATCTTTTATGTTTGTGCTTCAAAAAATAGCTTTGAGTGCTTCAAATATGAAGAAGTAAAAAAACTATAAAGAAAAAGAAAAATAGTACAAATCACATTTGCCTGACATCCCTTTAAAAGTAAAAGTTATTGATCAATCGGGGAATCCATATTTTTCTCTTTAAAGAATCATAATATTGTAGCTATTTGGATGGCGTCCTTAATCCTTTTTATTTATAAATACTCCCCGAGGTAAAAAGAGCTCAGGATTGCCAGTTTATAACAAGGAAACACATTTTGTACATTAATTTATTTGCATATGAATCTAAAATTATTATAAAACTATAAGATAAGCTCTCGGAAGGCAGATATTGTTGTCTGCTTATTTCACTATTGTCTCCTCCAGCACCTAGGACAGTGCCCCATACATGGTGTATGATAAATGCTTGTTGATGGAATGAATACAAGAATGAGCTTAAAAATTCTCTTCAGAGTTAAACATTTGGAATTCAGTCCTTACTGGTAGCATTTTTGCTAAAAGTGTCGTTGAGTCTTTGAGATTTTTCCTGAAAACAAGACCTTATTTAAATAACTAAATAAGAAATCAAATGGAATTGTGATTCTGGAAAGTGCTGTGTAGGTATCGCCCCAACATTATGCCCAGTTTACCTTTAGCTCATCTATGTCATGGTTTTTATCTATGATGGCATCATAGCTGAAGCGCTTTTCTCTCAAAGTGTCTCCCCTTCCCATTCCTTGATCTGACCCCATCACATTGACTTCTGGTAACAAAGCTGTCAAAGGGATTCCTTTTCACATCCCACCTGTCATCTTCCCGACACCGAGATGGAGCCTATTTTTCCTTTTAACCTCTGATGCCCTTCTGTCTGCTTTGTTGGCTGGTGAAACGACTCTCTGCTTACTGTATCTGATAGGCTCATGACCTCCAATTTATCTCTTCTCTCTATGGAAGAACACACTCTGTGTTGATGGTGGAAATGATGCAGTCACATTTTTCCCTTTTGGAGAAGGTTTTGGAGTATGAATACGATTCTAACAAAGAGCCTGAAGCATGAAAGAGAATGCTATGTTCAGTCATGATGGAGAGTTGATACAACTAGAAAACAGGTTTAGTTAGGTAAAGGGCTAAGGAAAAGATAGAAAAAGAAAGTAAGAACCGCACTGCAAAAGATTTTAAATTTAACATAAATTGAACATCCATGAGTATCCATGCACATGGCTATGTTCTGAAAGTACAAAACTGAATAAAAGTCAGTACCTATTTTTAAGATGCTCTCAGTTATATGGATGAGTCAGGCATGAAGTGGTGTAGGAAAGCACTGCAGGCAGAGAGAACTACATGGAGAAAAACACGAGGCTTGACAACACCTGTTGATTTCAAGGAAACAGTGATAACCCAGTACTACTGGATGTGTGAAAGGGATGGACGGAGATAAATCTTTTTTTTTTTTTNATTTTTCCAGTTTGTTTTGTGAACGTAGTTCAATCACTTAGTTGAAGCAGTAAGGTTTTGTTTGGTTTTGTTTATAATGATTTTCCCTCCCCATTAAATGTTAGCAAAATGAGTTTAAAAGACACCAAAACTCAGACCCTTCTTATTGCCAAAAATGTGGATGTAACGTAAGATATGCAGGGCTGGAGCAGAAGGGCAACTATTGGAACAAACCAGAGGAAGCTGAGAGAAAATGCTCCCAGATACGAGATGAATGGTTCGCTACACCTGGACAATTCATTGAACTTCTAATTTATTGTCATTTAAGGTAAAAGAAACGCATATTTTGCGTTCTCTCCTCATTTGTTCTCAATATCAGATCACTTTGACCGAGAGAAATGGGCCACTCGCCAGAAGGAACTTGGCCCAGTTTATCTCCACCAATTCTGTCCTTTTCTTTCCAAACTCCAGCCAGAAATCACAAATTTTGGATGAAGATTTTACAGGTGAAACATACATCATCTAAACCCTGGGAAAATGAGACCCAGAAGTGATGTAACTGCTAAAGAATGTGTGGAGTCATGGAGAAAGGTTTAGGCACCGGCTTCCCCCGACCATGGACTGCCATATTTATCAACATTTGACTTTCTTAGTGGAGTGAAAATTATGTTAGAAGTGACCAGGGCTACCCTGTACTCTGGAACTATGTATGGTGGGAGAACTCTAGGAGGGCAGGTGGGAAGCCAGGCTGAGAGCACCATCTTTTTCTTCCCCTCTTCTGCATCACTGTTCCTTTTGATCTTAACATCTTATTACTCATTTCCTTGTGGCAATTTTTATGGACCATCCTTTGGGTACTATGATATCTACTTCTGTTCCCAAATTACAATATGACAGCAGACAGATCATTGGCCTTTTCAACATCCATTTCCATCAGTGTAAAGCAAGGAGGCTAGTCCTTGTATTCTTGTTGTTTTATAACAATTTGAAGAGGAAGGAAAAAGTGTGCATGGAATGTTGTAGACATCCAGGGTAAAGGTGCTGCATACTAAAGGTTATCTACCTATCTCATGGGGATTTTATGAATGAAGTGAAATATGTGAAGTATTTCCAGTTTCATGAACCACAAGCAGCATATGCNCAGGCGGAGCAGTGAAGCAGACAGATGAAAATATGCAGCTAGATCATAGATTAGTCTAAACTGGAAATGTCTACCTAGTGTCAGCAGCTTGTAGAAGGTAAAGAAGCCAAGTAAGCAGCCAGGGATTAGCTGAGGAAAGTCAATGTTTGGAGAGGAACAAAAGAAAGAGGCAGAAGCAGACTAAGAAAAACAGGAGGAAATTAGGAGAATATTTCAGTTTAGGCTCTCTGTAGAATTTGGAGAGAAAAGAATTTAAAGAAGAATGGATTGGCCAACAGTGTTAAATGCTGCAAAGATATCAAGAAGGATAAAACACAGAGAAGAAACACTTCTAGACTAAGTTTCATGAGGGCTGGGCCATATATGTGCTTGACACACATTAGGTGCTCGATGAGTATTTTTGGGATGAATGGATAGATATACATTATGGATTCACCTTGAGGGACACACACGGCTTCTGTTCTTCAATTTACTCTTGCTTGTGTATGGCATTACTTATTATTCAAAATGCAACCCACATTAGATATGGCTAGTTCTCTGGTTTTCAAAGAATGGAGACAAAATTAATCTAAAAGAAACATGATCACATTTTTCTAGTTAAAAAAAAAGTGAGCATTATTCTGCATGAAAAAGGTTTTACGCCCTCATCATTTTCAAATAAATGATATATTATGCATTAAACAATGGAAGATGAATTAGCACATATTTAATTCCTGTGTCATCAGAAGTATGTTTCTTTTGACCTTTACAAGTTTAATTCAAAAGTTAATTCAAGTTTCCTACTAAAGGCTATTAAGGTTCTGAGGTAAGGATTTAGGTTACATTCAGAAAGATTTTAATGAGTTGGAAGTGGATCAAAAAACATTTACTACCATTTTAAAAAATGCTCCTGATTTATCATGACTTTCTAGCTGATATTTTTATAGTTTGTCCTCTATCAAAATTAAATCCTATTAGCTGATCAACTGTTCTATCAATTGGAAAGTAGCCAAATCTGTTTCAAGGGACCTAAAAAATACTTTACAGATCACTTAAAATAATATATCACTTGAAAGGAATTTGACTTACATTTTTTTTTCATTAAAGAATCTTCAAAATTGTTACAAACCTAAATATAATTTTTAAATCCCTACTACTTTGTACTCTTCCAATTTTCAATTTGATATTCACATTCAACAGGATGATGTTTAGTTTTATATATTCTCTTTGAAGAGGTTTATGAATATAATGATTCTATGTGGAATTTTAGTTGGTTAATATAAACTAATTCAGAGAAAATTCTCTTTTTGAAAATCACATAGATACTCCCCTACTTATGATGGAGTTATGTCCCTTCATAAGTTAAAAATATAGTAAGTCAAAAATGCATTTACATAACATCATAGCTTAGCCTAGCGTAAATCAAACATGCTCAGACCACTTACACTGGCCTACACTGGGGCAAAATCATCTCGCTGCCACTGACCTGCATCTCAAGAGACCATCATAGTGCATATTGCTAGCCTGGGAAAAGACCAAAATTCAACATTTAAAGTATGGTTTCTACTGAATGTGTATTGCTTTTGTTCCGTCATAAAGTTAAAAAAAATTGTAATTCAAACCATCTTAAGTTGGGGACCATCTGTATACATATATGCTACTAATTATAGATGAATAGGGAATGTAGATGGTATTGTTTTATTAGTGGTTTGGGCTACTTAGATTAGTTTCTCCAGAACCAGGCTCAGAGAAGATTTGTGGCCAAGTGATTCATTAAGGCGGTCCTTCCAGGAGAAGCTGGCAAGGGAAGAGGCCAGTCAAGCAAAGGAGGGGTGGGTTTCAGGCAATGTCCTTAAGCCTCAGCTTCACCCCAAAGAGGAGCTCTGGGGAATTAGCTCCTCCCTGAGTGTCTTACTCTAGGCAAACAATGGGGCTGTCTGGACTCATATGAGCTAGTCAGCTGCTCAAGTCTGTGGCATGGTGGGGGAAGAAGGGAAGGCAAGCGGGGTACATTCTTAGCACTTCCTTCTACTGCATGTAGGCAAGGCAGTGCTTCCAGTACTGAAGGGAAGGTTCTGAGGAGAATCTGGAGCTTTGGCCACTGGCGTCAAAAGAGGGAGGTGTGTGTGTGCGTGTGCAGGGGTGAGAATGGGAAGGCATAGAAATGGTAGCAGGGATCTGAGGTGATCTGAGTAGAGCAACAA
>NW_017731696.1:1910026-1911160 GCF_001890085.2 Hipposideros armiger
TATTGGCCTATTTTGAGGACTCTGCTTTGTTCCATTGAACTGCCTGTTTTTGTATGTATACCACACTGTTTCAAGTTATTGAAGCTTGTTCTAAGCCTTAATATCTGAAAGGATCAGTCTTTGTCATACTTATTTTTTTTTAATTGACCTAATGGTCAACTAGTTATTCATATGAAAAGAAAGAAAAATATTTCCAATTATAAAAAGTTCCAGATAAATTGGGCTTAGAAATAAAAAAATAAATAAATCTTTGCTGAAAATCTATGAAAATAAATGTACAACAGACAGATTACTGAGATCTTCCTAAAGATCTTCCCAAAACTGGATATACAGAAGCTATAAAATAAGAGATAGAAATAATTGACTCTAAAAAAATTTTAAACTTTCATATGATAAAACATTCCATAAAAAATCAATATGTAATGATGAAGCAAGAAAAACACATTTGTAATGCAGATAAAGCATTAACTTCTACATTATTCAAAGACAAACAACTTAATTAAAAAGGACATAAAATATGAATAGAAATTTCATAAAAGGACAAGTTTAAATAGTTAACAAATGTGAAAAGAAGCACAAATTCAAAAAAGAGAAATCCACATAGAAGAAATAATGAAATAGAAATTCATACTCATTAGCAGGGATAGAGAGGAAAGGGCTATATGATACATGTTGGCCGTGGGGATATTACGATGTATAGCATTTAGGAAAGGAAATATAGCAATATTTATGGCAATTAAAAATACATACGCTCTTCTACTCAATACTTCTACATAAAGTAGAAGCGAACTCTCTATCAGAGAAGTCTCTATTAGAGAAGTAAAAATACAAATCTTGCCCATAAAAAATAAAATTTTATGAATCTATGACTTACAAGGACATTTACTACAGCATTGTTTATACTCACCAAAAACTGAAAATAAAGAATATGACTAATGAGATGAATATCACTGAATTATGATTCAAACAATATGTAATACTCTACAGCCATGAGAATGAATTAGAATATATGTATGTATAATATATGATTATGGAAAAAATAGAAGGTTAACATGGCTACATGGGACTGGGGACAGTGGAGAAAAGCTATCCATGATAAGGAAGGAGTGTATGATATGACTTCACCTATATAAA
>NW_017734714.1:0-3211 GCF_001890085.2 Hipposideros armiger
TCAGAGGCCTAAAAAGTTTGGTTGAACTTGCCCAAGGTCACACAGAGGATAGAGGCAGGGCGAGGATTTGCATCCAGGCAACCTGGCTCCAGGGTCCATGCTGTTACCCAATCTACTATCTGCCTCATTTTCAAACCCATGCTCTCCCGTAAGCACCAAAGTATCAGGACTTTGAGACAGGCATCAGTACCCTCATTGCTATATTGTCCATGTCCTTTGAACCCCAATTATGAATTTACAAGTTCACTCTGCTTAAAGCTAAAAGATAATTAAGGAGCATATGAAAATAAAGATAGCCACTTCACTGCAATTTGTGTAAATAAAATAAATACTCACAGATGATCTTCCCATACTTGTAACCTGCACAAGGTCTATGGGATTTCCTCTTTCACCAGCACCTCCTATTTCTGAAGCAAAGAAAACTTAGGTTCGGAACTATACATGTTTATGCTTTATGTTCAAAGAAAAAAGTACGTCATTAGGCCTCAGTAGTTGGCTTTGAAATAAAGTTGAAAACACTGTTGAACAATATGGTGCAGGAACAGAAGATTAAATTTAGTGCTTAAGAACTGAACAAAGAGTTTTAATGATGGTATATATTATTCTGAGAACTTTCTATTTAAGCAACACGACACTGTGCAAGAGATGCAGATTGGATATTTTACCTCTAACATTTTCGGATAAGCCAAGGCTAATGAGCATATAAACTAGGTTTATGTCATCAGCTCTGAAGTCTTTCAGCTCTGATGCCTTTCTTTTGATTTTTTTCCCTCTTTTTTATAGAGGATTTTCAATTGCTGATTGTGATTTAAATGCATTTAAGAAACATACTGTAACTCTATAAGTAAATCTTAAATAAATAAATTTCTAGCACAATGGCTGCCAATGGAAAAAAAAAAAGAAAGAAACATACTGTAACTTAGCAGCGTATCCTGATTTTCTTCCGAATTTTAAATTGTTATGGAAACCGGATTAACATATGTAAAAGGAAACTTTAAATAAAAAAATATCATTCACAGCCATACTATCAAAGCATAATAGTTCTCAAAAAAAAAGCATAATAGTTCTCATTTTTTTCTATATTTGTCTACAAGCTCACTCATTTTTTAAAAAAATCAATAAATGTATGTTTAAAGGAAGAATTGGGTCACTCATCTCATTGCATTAAGTTACTGCCACACTCTTCCTAGATACCCTCTAACTACAGAATACTTGATGTGCTTAAATCACAGTGTGGTAGAGCTGAAAGGACCCTGAGACTACCTGGCTCAGCCTTGGCACGTTGGCACCTCAGTAGTTAGCTATAACAGCTGCTGCCAGGCATTCAACATCAAGAAACGTGTGCTACGTACTTTCTATGTATTAATTCTACTTTTCCTGGAAATGATGTAAAGAAGAAGTGGGCAGGAATGATGTGAGTTTGACTCATGTGACATGGGGACAACGATAGCAGCAATCTGCTAGGTTTACAGAGGATTAATGGAGGGAGTATATATAAACCTCATGGCATGGCACCCAGCCATTTTTATTCTGATTATCCATTTTTATTTTTATTATCATTACCCATTTTTCAGATGAGAAAACCGAGGCTCTGAAATGTTAAATAGCTTTGGTCCCATGGCTTGTGGGATTTAGTTTTTCACACAGCCAGCCATCTGAGCTTGTGCCTAGGACAATGTTTCATAAGTATATTTAGTGAACCACGTTTCACAATCACCTAGGGTGCATGATAAAAATTCAGTTTCCTGGGCCCTTCCTCACACAGACTCCATCAGACACTCTGAAAGTAGAGAACAGGAACACGCATTTTAGAAGCTCACTAAGCGTTTCTGGGCGCTAAAATTAAGAGTCAGTGATGTTCAACTTTCCAAACTTACCAGCCCAGTTCCTGGGCTCTAGCCCAGGTTTCCCCCGCCGTGAAATGGGAATAACATCACCACCCCTGAAACTAATTGGAAGGATTAAAATAGTGCATCATGGGCCGGCCGAGTGGCGCAATGGTTAAGAACTGGTCTGGGACGCCAGAGGGCCCCGGTTCGGATCCCACATATGAGGGCCAGTGACACTACCCTCCACAGCTAAGATGCTGAACAACAGCTCAACCTGGCTCTGGCTGCACATTAGAATTACCTCAAAAACTTAAGAAAGAGATTAAAACAAACAAACAAACAAACAAACAAAGCAAGGCCCAGGATCCACCAGGAAGAGATTCTAAATTAACAGGTCTTAGATAAGGCCCAGGCACCCATTTTTTTAAGTTCCCCAGAAGTTTCCTAATGTACAGCCAGCGTTGAGAACTGCTGACTGCTGGGTCTTCGCAAGGACAGCTGAAGGTCAGCAGGGAGCAAACCTTAAGAACAAGCACATGAGTTCCAGAAAGGCAGACAGGAAGGAAGTGCTGAATGCCAGGGGAGCAAGAGAAATTGTGGTGGGAAAACCTTCCAGTGTGCCCAGCAGGAGCCAGGCTAAAGTGCTCGCATCTTCGACCTCATTCCAGCATAATTATTTCTTGATGTGACCCTGAGATTAGGCTTGAAAACCAAGTTTCCTGTGACCTCTGCCCTTTCCTCTGCCTCCAACTGCGTGTCTTACTTTTACCTTTTGGTGTCCCCATTTAGAAAACATCCAAAGCCTTCTTTGGACATTCAACTCGTAACTTCCAAAACGGAGCCCCATTTCTTTAGTGATAACTTACACCTCAGACAGCTGGGGTGCAGTTACCGTGATGAATGGCTTCAGCTCTCGGGACTCTTAACTGCTAAATAGATGTGTTTGTTCTTTGGAAGAAATAAGAGGCTCCAAACCTTGAGGATGAAGTAGGTTGTTGTTCTTGTTTTGTAATAGCTTCAAAAGCTCATTTTACTCTAAACTAAAGACAGAAGCGGGAAGGACGATAAGCATAATACCTACATTCAAAGAGTAAAAAAAATGGGCCATGTGGAAGGAGCAGGGAAAAAGTCTTAACACTTCTGATGCTTTACAAAAACCCGACATTCTGAGTGATCTTATTCTTTCATTTCTGTCTTCACTCCACATGTTCATCATAGAAAATTTTTGAGAAATGGTGAAAAGCACAAAAAGGAAGTAAATAACGATCATAATTCCAATATTCGTTTCTTTCTTTTAAGTACATAAAGTAAAGAGTGAAAGTCTACCTTCCTCCATCTCTTGAAAGAAAACTTTTCCCCAAATGGTTTATATTTATGTGTTT
>NW_017734715.1:0-400 GCF_001890085.2 Hipposideros armiger
ATAAATTGGCCAGTTCCTTTCTCCCACGTTTATATCATCACCCACCTATCAGAACCACTTAGAAGGTCCACAGAGGAGGCCAGGCCTTACCACTTCTGGACTTATAAATATGTTCATGAATCAGAGATCCCTAATAACAGCTACCATTTCTCGAGCACTGTCATGGTCAATTCACTGACCTTCTCTGCCCCTCCGGGCCTTGCTGACTCTATGGGCTGCATGACCCAGGCTCTGAGCCCTTGGTTTCTAGTTTAGTTTGGCCCTGGGAGCCATCCACGGGAGATAAGAAGGCAGGAAGAGAGAGGTGGGGGATTTCTTCTCTGTTCCCTCCCTGCTGCAGTAAAAGACTCTGGTAGTGGCTGCCTTCTTCAGAGCCACAGCTTTTCCACAGTCCAAACTC
>NW_017734715.1:4185-5797 GCF_001890085.2 Hipposideros armiger
TCCCTCTCCCTCTCTCTCTCTCATTCCTCCATAAAAATTTAAATATCCTCTGATTTCTCTGATAAAACAAAAAAATCTTCCCTGACACCCTTTATCTACTAGTCATTTCTCAGCTAAATTTCTGGAGTTATCCATATTTACTTTAACCCTTTGTTCTTGACTCATTAATTTGGGCTCCTGCCTCCATTGCTTTGTGAAATAATACTTGCTAATGTTACCAATGATCACATTATTAAATCAAAACGATGTTTCTCAGTCTTCACTTATTTACTATCTCTGAAATATTTGTCTTAAAATCTCTCTTCCTTTGGCCTCTGGATTACTTTTCTGCCTTCTTCCTCCACACCAGCTGCTTCATCTCATTTATTTGCAGGCTCATTCTGGTCTACCATCCACTACATGTTGACAGAGAGAAGACCTAGAGTTGATCCTTGAGAATCATCTTTGGAATCTTCAAGTCTGATTAATTTTGTCTCCTAAATAGTGTCAAATCCATCTACTCCTCCCCGACTTCAATATCATCACCTCTCATGCAAACTATGATCATCTTTCCCTGTACTCTTCTAATTGGTCTCCTTGTGTGCTCTCTGTTCCCCCTCTAATGTGTTCTCCACAATAAGGCAGGGGGTCCTTTAAATACAGAAATCTGACCATGTCATCCTATCCCCTTTACATAAGCTTTTCCATGGCTTACTATTGCTTTTAAGATAAAGACCTTCAAATGATCTCCATGTTCTTTAAGTGATGTGCATATTCCACCTGTTACCTGTCCTCTGTTGTCCTACAGCATTCTCTCTCCCCTCCATCTCTACATCCCTGTGGTTCCTTGAACAGTCAATATGCCTCCATGGCTTTAGCAACAGCTGTGTCTTCTCTGAAGAAATTCTCCTCTATGATCTAATTCAGTAATTTCTCCTTCAGAGAAGCCTTCTCTGGCCTCTGAGTACAGGTCACATTCTTTAGTTGTGTCTTTTGTAATTACATACATTGCCATTAATTACATTAATGAGTGTGATCTTTTGATTATTTACTTAAAGTCTGCCTCCCCTTCCAGGCTGAAAGTTCCTTAGGAAAAGGTGCTATATCTATTTTATCTGCAGTTGCAGAATCTTCAATGAGTACAGAGCCTGACAGATGTTCTTTACAAAAAATGCTCAACAAAGGCCTAAAAAATGAAAGAATAATATTAAAGCCAAGCATGGGAATTGGCAGGGCTTGATCCTACATCTCTGTCCCTGTTCTTTTAAGGAAACCATAAGAAATTATGTGAAGAGTTCAGTAAAAGTAAGAAGCTGCTCCTTCAGCCCTTAAAAAGCATATTCAATAATTGACTATGCCATTTTTTTGCCTACCTTGCTGATTAGACATCTCTTGCAAACCCCCAAAGCCCTCTTCCATACAGCACCAGCATGCACAGTCTCTATATTTACTGGAAACCCTCTCTTTCTATCAGACACACACACACACACACACACACACACACACACACACACACACACCTACACACACACACCCTCCACCTCTGCCGCTTTCTCCCCCGGCATGTCTGCGCCCACTCAGCCTATCCAAAACTGTGCCTATATCTCAGAGCTGTGCTGACACCTGTCTATCT
>NW_017734716.1:0-2939 GCF_001890085.2 Hipposideros armiger
TCCTGGGAGTGGGGCCACCGGACCACGGCAGTCTGTATGACATAGCTCCTACACTACGTACACGGCCATGGAGCTACGGGAGCTCACCAAGCAGTGCAAGCAGCGTTTAGGTGAGTCGGTACCCGCTTGTGGGATGACGGGGCGGACAATATGGAGTTAAGCTCCACTAAGATGGTGCAGCTGGCCAGCGTCACCACGGTGCCCTCCCTGCGGCAGCGTTTTAAAAACGTGCCTCAGACCAACCCCCAGCCAGTAATTAGACCCTAACTAACTGGCTCATGGCTGCTGCCCGTATGATCTGGGACAATGCAGGGGACTTGCCGGAACATGTAAGTGGACCACCTACTTGGACTTGGTGCAAGTCATATGGGAGATGGGCGTGCGGCAGATGATGTTTGCCTTACAGTATAACAGCCCTGATGAGATATTCACAGCCCGCATGAAAGACCTTATCCTTGCTAACGGTCCGCCAGGCACCTTTGGGACCATGGCTGCTTTATTGGCCCCTTATACAGACCGGCCTGTCCATGAGGTCACAGGGGCTTTGGTTAGACTGGGAGACATGGAAGTCCGCCAGCAAAGTCGGGCTGTGCAGGTGCGGGCTGTAGCTGGAAAGGGCACGAACTGCCCTGTCCCCCAAAATGGGCTACGAAAGCCATGCCCAAGGGCCTGGGCGAGGGGGGGGGGACCCTGTTAAGGTGAACCGCCAGCAAATGTGATTTGACCTGGTGGCCAATGGGCTGACCGAGGAGAAATTAGACGGGCAGCCCCTCGAGGTCCTCTTGGCCCTCTGGCGGAAGCTACGGCCTGAGCAGAAGTTCACCGCAGTACCCCTGAAGGAACAGAAGGGGATGACGGCCCGGGAGTTGGGCCTAACTGACTTCCTCCCAGACTAGGGAATGAGCCGGGGTACCCAGTTAATGGTGAAGCCAGATGACCTGAGGCTGCACGTTGAACTCACCATATATCGGTCCCCCCGGAACGTGCTGCAGGTGCTGGCCCTCCTGGACACTGGGGCAGACAGCACCCTCATCTACGGCAATCCGGACCATTTTCAGGGCCTGAAAGCCACTATTGAGGGGTATGGTAGCCGACACATCATGGTATGTAAAGTCTCCATCACCCTGGGCATCGGACGTCTCCCCACCAGGGTCTATGAGGTCTATGTGTCTCCTATTGTTGAGTACATCCTCGGGGTGGATGTGCTCAGGGGACTGATTGTCATGGCTGAGGGGGAATTCTGCTTGTGGGTGCGCGTGGTGAAAACGGTGATTAGAAGACATCCCCAAGCACACACCCCTCCACCTGCCACAGGCCACCTGAGTGGTTAATGTCAGACAATATCGCTTGCCCGGGGGGCATGAGGAGATTGGGCGCACTATCTTGAAGTTGGAAGAGGCAGGTGTCATACGGTCCACCCATAGCCCCTTCAACTCCCCAGTCTGGCCAGTATGGAAACCAGACGGTTCCTGGAGAATGACAGTAGACTACTGGGAGCTGAACAAGATGACCCCCCTGCTACATGCCGCTGTTCCAAACATCACAGAGTTGATGGACCGCCTCTCGCAGGAATTGGGACAGTTCCACTATGTGATAGACTTGGCTAATTCCTTTTTCTCCATTGACATTGACGTTGCCAGCAAAGACCAGTTCACTTTCACCCGAGAGGGTAGACAATGGACCTTCCAGGTGTTGCCATAAGGCTACCTACACAGCCCAACGCTGTGCCATGGGCTGGTAGCACAGGATTTAGCTACATGGACCAAGCCTCTGACCGTGTGTTTGATTCACTATATAGATGACATAATGTTAACTTCTGATTTTCTTGCAGATTTGAAAATTGCCACCTGCAGTCTCTGAGACACTCTAACGGGTTGGGGGTGGGCCATCAACGAGGACAAGGTCCAGGGCCCTGGCTAGTCTGTCAAGTTCTTGGGAGTTATTTGGTCAGGTAAGACAAAAGTAATCCTCAAGGTAGTCATAGATAAGATTCAAGCATACCCTTGACTGGAGACGGTGAGGCAGTTACAAACTTACCTGGGGCTACCAGGGTTCTGGTGAACCTTCATACCACATCTGGCGATGCTAATGCAACCCTTGCGCCAGTTGGTTCACAAAGGGGAGCCCTGGGATTGGTCCCCCAAAGCCAAGCAGGTGTTTGGGGTGATGAAATGTGCCGTGGCACAGGCCCAGACCCTAAGGGTTGTACACTGCCATTCCTCCTGACCATCCAAGTAGAGGACTCTGGGCTTGGCTGGGGTCTCTGGCAGAAACAGGGTGTGCGAAACACTCCTATCCGGTTTTGCTCCCAGCTCTGGAAGGGAGCCGAGGAACAGTACTCCCTGGTGGAAAAGCAATTAGCAGTGGTGTACGCCACCCTGTTAGCCTGTGAAAGCATCACAGACCCGTACCCGGTGACGGTGCAAATGACCTATCCAGTGGAAGGCTGGCTTCGGTCTTGGGCAACAAGGCCGCAAACCAGCATGGCACAAACTCCAACATTAAAAAATGGGGAGCCTATTTAGAACAGGCTCAGTTCTCCACGAGTCCACTGACCCAGGAGCTACATGCTCTTTTGGGGCCTATCGCTTTCTGCTCTGAGCGAGCAGAGGACCCTGTGGAAACGGGGGAGACTCCCAGCCCCTTTGAGGAGGGCAAGCCCCCAGTGCTGGCTGACACCTGGTACACGGACGGGTCTTGCCAAGGGCAGCCCCCCACATGGGCGGCTGTAGCCCTACAACCCCTCACTGACACCTTTTGGTGTGACACAGGTACCGGACGCTCTAGCCAATGTGCCCAGTTATGGGTGGTCTGGATGGTTTTGACCAAGGAACCTGGCCCGGTACATGTTCGTACTGACAGCTGGGCTGTGTATTGAGGCCTGATGCTGTGGCTGCCCAGGTGGGCAGCCCAAGAGTGTCTGATTGGCCACTGCCCGC
>NW_017734717.1:0-3205 GCF_001890085.2 Hipposideros armiger
CGGTGCTCAGACCTGGCGTCCCAAGCCAGCTCTTAACCAACGCGCCACTTGGCTGGCCCTAACTTTATTTTTAAAATGCAAACTATTCCAAAGTGGCTGAACCATTCTTCATTCCCAGCGGCAATGAAGGAGCATTCCAGTTGCTCCACATCCTTGCCAACACTAGTTACAGTCATTTTTAAAAACTCTTTAAAATTTCAACTTCTAATTTTGTGGTGATTGTAGAGTCACCTGCAGTTGTAAGAAATAATACAGAGATCCATATACCCTTTACTCAGGTTCTCCCAAGGGTAACATCCTGCAAAACTCTAGCACCATTTTACACCCTGGGTAACAGTAATGATACAGTCAAGATACAGAACGTTTTCATTGCCCCAAGGATCCCTCACATTGCCCCTCTATAGCCACATCCACTTCCCTCCCATTTTCCACCCCTTCCTCAACCCTTGGTAACTACTAATTTGTTTCCCAATTCTAGAATTTTGTTACTTCTAGACTTTTATATAAATGGAATCATACAATATGTAAATTTGGGGGATTGTTGTTGGGTTTTTTTTCCCACTCAGCATAATTCTCTGGAGATTCATCCAGATTGTTGCATATATCAATAGTCTGTTCCTTTTTATAGCTGAATATATCCCATGGTGTGAATGCACCATGGTTTGTTTAACCATACACCTGTTGAAGGACATTTGGGATGTTTCCTGGGATAAATCCCACTTTTCATGATGCATTGTCTTTTGAATGTATTGCTGGATTCAATATGATAGAATTATTTTTGCATCTAATTTCATGAGACAGTTCAGTCTGAAGTTTCTATTTTTTGTAATGTTTTCACCTGGTTTTAGCACCAGGATAATTTTGGCTTCATAAAATGAGTGAGAAGTCTTCCCTCCTATTCAGTTTTCTAGAAGAGTTTGTGTAGAATTGGTATTATTCCTTCCTTAAGTGTTTGGTAGAATTCATCATTGAATTCTCTAGGCCTGGAGATTTCTTTGCAAGGAAGTCCTTAACAGCAAATTCAATTTTTAGTAGAAACAGGAATATTTGGGCTATTTGTTCTTGAGTGAGCTTTGGTAATTTACGTCTTTCAAAGAATTTGTCTATGTCATCTAAATTTTCAAATATTGTTTATAATATCCCCTTATTGTATTTTTAATGTATGTAAGACCTATAGTCATGTCCCCTTTTTTATGTTTAATAATATTGGTAAATTTTGTCTTCTCTCTTTTATCTTCTTTTCTTGAGCTGCCTGGATAAAAGTTTGTCAATTTTATTGATCTTTTGGTTTCAATGATTTTTCTGCTGTTTTCCTCAACTTCATTGATTTCTGCTCTTATTCGTATTATTTTCTAACATTGCCTATTTGTGCTTCATTTTCTCTTCTTTTTTTCCAATTTCATAAGTTGGAAGCTTAGATCTTTGATCTGAGACACTTCTTGTTTTGTAATGTAAACATTTATTGCTATAAATTTCACTCTAAGCACTGCTTTAGTTGCATTCCACTAATATTGACATAAGATGTATTTTCATTTCCATTTAGTTTTAAATCTTTTGAAATTTTGCTTGTGATTTCTTCTTTGATCCACGAAGTATTTAGAAATGTGGGTTTTTTTTAATTCCCAAACATTTGAAGATTCTGCTTATATATTTCTGTTATTGATTTCTAATTTAAATCTGTTGTAGTTGTGATCAGGGAGAATAATTTGTATGATCTAAACCCTCTTAATTATACTGAGGCTTGTTCCATGACCCAGCATATGGTCAATCTTGGTGAACGTTTCATGTTCAGTTGAAAAGAATGTGGATTCTTCTGTTGCTGAGTGGTGTATTTTATGAACATCAATTAAGTCAGTTTTTAATTGTGTTGTTCATGTCTTCTATATCCTTGCTGACTTTATGTCTACTTGTCTTTTCAATTACTGCAAGAGGAGTATTGAAATCTCCATCTATAAGAGTAGATTTCATTGTTTCCCTTTTCAATTCTATCAGTTTGGGCTTCATGTATTTTGAGGCTCTCCTATTACATGCATATATAGGGTTGGCCTCTTGATGAAATGGCCTGTTAATATTCCTTGTTCTGAAGTCTACTTTGTCTAATATTGATATAACTGCTCCAGCTTTCTTTTGATAAGTGTTTGTATAGTATATCTATTTCATTCTTTTACTTTTAATATGTATGAGTCTTTATATTCAAAATAAGCTTCTCGTAGACAGCATGTAACCTAGTCTTGATTTTTTTAGCCAAAGTAATCATCTCTCCATTTAATTTGGGCATGTAGCCCATTTACAGTTAATATAAATACCAATATGTTTGAATTTAAATCTACCATCTTGCTATTTGTTTTCTAGTTCCACCTCTCTTTCCCCTCCTTTTGGGACTCTAATTACACAAAAGTTAGACCACTTGATATTGTACCTTAGGTCATTGATGCTCTCTATCTCTTTTTTAATCTTTTTAAAATCTGTGCTATATTTTGCATAGCTTGCATTGCTTTATCTTCACGCTCACTAATCTTTTTTTCTGCACTTTTCAATCTGCTCTTAATTCCATCAGTGCATTTTTCAATTCATATACTGTATTTTTCATCTTTGGGAGTTTCATTTGGGTCACTTTGTATTTTGTATTTCTCGCCCTATCATATTTATGTTTTTCTCTCCTTTCTTGAATATATGGAGCATATTCATAATATTTGTTTTAAAACCACCATCTTCTAATTCTATTACGTATGTCATTTTCAGATCTGTTTGAATCAATTTTTCTCTTGGGCTATGGATCATATTGAGAGTTGAACATGATCAACTTTATGTTTTGAGGTGTTGGATTTTGTTGTATTTCTTTTAAAAATGTTGAGGCATATAGTTAAGTCATTTGAGATCAGTTTGAATCTTGCATCTTGCTTTTTAAGCTTTGTTGGAGCTGGTCCAAAGCAGCCTTTAGTCTAAGGCTAATTTAACTCTATTACTAAGGATTTCTGAGGACTCTATCTGATGCCCCATGTATTTTGAGATCTAGCCACTCTGAATAGTGGGAACATATTCCCAGCCGTCTGTGGACTCTGGGAATTCCTCTGCAACCTGGTTTCCAAGGGTACTTGTCCCAGCCTCATAGAGTTTCACCCCACACATTCTCAAGCCAGTATTCAGCCAAATATTTGAGAACATCCCTCTGCAGGTAGCTTGATCTCTCCCCCCACCCACCCCC
>NW_017734718.1:0-1109 GCF_001890085.2 Hipposideros armiger
TGATAGTTTTCTTTTATAATGCTCTTGTGAAATATAAAAACAAATCCTTTTAATTTACAGTCTGTAATTAGAACTACAACCAGGAACAGAGAATAAACACTTAAATCCCAATAGCAAAATGAATTTCACAAGCTAGCTAGAATCTTTGAGAGCCTCAAATTTTAATGAACACTTTGTAAACTGGCTGCTAAAAACTATTGCATTTTGATGCCCTTGTATCTATAAGAAGCATACTTTATTTACTTATTTATTTATTTCCAATTGTTTTATGTTTTATATATATAAATATTTTAATTTATTTTTTATTGCGAAATAAACATTTTTTAAAAATTAGTTTCAGCTGTACAACACAGTGCAATAGTTATACTTTTTAATCTCTCAAAGTGACAACCCCTCTTTCCCAATCTGCCGCCCCACTTACCCACCAATATCATACATATCTATTACAATTCCCTTGACTCCACTCCCACACTATACTCGACGTCCCATGACTATATATATATATATATTCACTTATAGTTGATATACAATATTATACAACATCAGCTTCAGGTGTATTACTATTTCTACACTCTCCCTAAAAAATATAAAACCATGGACATAATCCCTTTCTTTTTGAGTTTATAAAAGCTCAAAAATTAGTCGTCTTCTTTAACCTAAACATTCCATTTTTTTAGATGGTCAGTTTTCATTTAGATTCTTTATCTATATTGATTTGTGTTTTTCAGAACTATTTCTTGTATCTCAGCTCTCCCTTCTGGAATCTTTTTGGGTTTTTTTCCCTCCTCTTCTTCTCCTAATACCTCCTTTAGAAGTTACTTTAAAGATCACTTATTAGCACTAAAATAAGTTTTTCAACTGAAAAGTTTGCTGTGTGTACATTTCTGGGTTTTCAATATTCTCTGCTATGCTCTTGTCTCCATTGGTGTTTATGAGATGTCCACCATAAATACATTTTCCTGTGTTTTCTTTACAGATACTTTTGAGATGTGTTTTTTTGTTTGTTTGTTTTAAAGATGTTATTGGGGAAGGGGAACAGTGTTGGGGAATCGGGGAAGGGGAACAGACAAGTTGCTGTCCTTTTGTTCTTCAGTCTAGTTGTGGAGGAC
>NW_017734718.1:3611-4458 GCF_001890085.2 Hipposideros armiger
ATCTCCAGAGTACGTGAAACTTTAGCCATGGAAGTAACCAGCATGAACATCTAGCCCAGAATCTTCACGATGTAATAGGAATACAGGAGTTTTAGACTGTGTCAAATTTGGTGATATCTCTGCTCTCTGAGCCAAGACCTACTTTTGTGTTTTTGCCTCAGTGGTGTGGAAATATCAACACTTCAAGATATAAACTGGTCAAAGATTTTACCAACTCTTTTCCCTTGCGCTGTCCACTAAGTATATATTATCTGCAGTGTTTGTAGCTTCCTTCTAAGTGTGTGTGTGTGTGTGTGTGTGTGTGTGTGTGTGTGTGTGTGTGTGTGTCTGGCAGGGGGGACTAACCTACAAGTGTCTAAAAGTTGCTGAGACCCAAAGCTTGTGTGTTGCCTTGGTTTCTGGGGTTTCATGGTGGGGTTTAGAAAGCGGGAGCATCCTGTGATCTTACTGCCTGACTGCGTGGACTCCAGTTCTCTTCCAGGACTTGGGAGTAACTACTGGAGCACATGGTGAACTTCACTCCCAACCTCCACCAAGGCTTAATGAACAACACTGGGCTTCTGGAACCCTGCCCATGGACCTCCAAACTGAATGTCAAATTCTCTTTAGATTCACCTAGCCAGTTAGATCTGCCTTTTCATTAATAAGGAAATAAAAAGCTCATGTCACCCTAAATAAGTTAGGGTGCAAACTCATGCAAAACAAAAGAGAAAATAACCTCTATGCAGACAGAAAAGGAGGGACAAAAAATAAATGGGACAAATAGAAAACAACAGAGTATGGTAGGTTTCAATGTATCCATAACAAACCATCAAGTATGATGCTTGCTATAGATTTTTTTTACTTT
>NW_017734719.1:0-3176 GCF_001890085.2 Hipposideros armiger
TTTTTGGAAGTTTGGTGAGAACAAAATGGGTTAGGGGGACCTTGTTTTTTTCTTAATACATCTTAAGTTTTAAGATACTTAATACTTATTTTTGTGTAGAATATTATCTTCTTTCATAATTATCATTACTGAAGCATTTCACTTCTGTGATAGTAAGTATACATTTTTACTTCAACTGACTGACAGAATTTTGACCTACAAGGCACATAAGATTTTTACTCCAAATCACCTGTAGAATGATTACTTATGTTTGAAAGTGACCATTCAATGTTGCCGTTAAGTTAGCATGACATGCCTGTTCGTAATTCTGAAATTGTTAAAGTTGATTAGCTATGATGGTAACCCACGTAATCCTATGATCTTCAATCACATACAAGTTCAGGGTTGCCAAAAATGATGGTGATGGAGACATTTGGTTATTCAACTTTGCAAGGCCAAAATGGAAGTCAGAGAGCTAATGTTTACTGAAAAGCAAATTATGGTGGAACACAGACTGAGCGCAATGACGCATCTCTCTATCTGCCTCCTTCTTTAGGCCTTAACTATATATTTAATCCACATTCTCTAAAAAGGCTGCTTGTAACACTTTCCACCCATCCTGAAATACTGATCACCCAGTGCCCTATTCACATCCCCTCACTCTCACCCTTCTGAGGACCTCTCTTCATGGGGTGGGGGCAGGGAGAGGATGCAGACATTAACTCTGGGCGCACTGGAGTCCAGCCTGGGTTTGCCCTGTGCAGTGAGGATCAGCAATGAGGGGAGGCCCCCGGCTCATTACGGGAAGCAACTCCATGTCCCACAACCCAGCACTGAGAGGCCTGGGCTCCCCTCCACCTGGGTCATGGAGCCAACCTCATCTCTGCCCACCTCCCTGCTCCCCTAGGAGATGATGCTTTGGGGTCTAGCGTTCCTGCTCCAGAGCCCTGAAGCAGCCAGGGTGATGGTCAGTTACGGAGTGTGGGGGCGGTCAGAAGAGAGAGGCCTTCTTCTTGAGTTCATTCCGCTTCCACAGAGCCAGCTTGCTAAACTCTTCGGGAGACATGGCAAATACCCTGGAGAAGTCCTCAGCTGACAGATGCCTCTGTAGGGGGACACGTGGAAGCTGCTTAGGGATGGACGGGTGGGGCTGGGCTGAGTGGCCAAGGAGGGCATTCAGCCCAAGAGGCCAAGATCTTTCCCACCAGACAGAGGAGGCTCCCCCACCAGAAGCCTCTGCACATTTTCCCTGCATACCTCAAGCCTCATCCGATCCACACCTGGAGGCAACTTGGTTCGCCCCTTATTGGTCACCACCAGCATTTCGTAGGGATAGATCTGGGGGGGCAGGGGAGAGGGGCAGTCTTAGGCTCATAGCGTTCCCTGTCAGCATAACACCCTCAACTCCCCAGGCCCCCTTATCAGCCTGCAGGGGCCATTGGGTTCATGCCATTTTGCCATCCATCTCCCCCAGCTTCCCTGATGCAGCCCCGTCAGCAACTCCAGGAGGACCCTTCAGCGCATTCACGTCCCTGGCTTCTCCCCGAGCTGGCCCACCCACTGTAGATGCTTCTGTTCCCTGCCCACCGCCCCCTGGCTCTGCCACTGCCCCTCACCTTCTGCTCCAGCACACAGGGCAGGGAGTTCCCCCGGTCCATCCTCCCCCTCTGGCCCTCTCCGTTCTGGGGAGACCAAAGCCGCAGTGAGCCAGAGTGGGGCAGGGAGACCTCCCCAGCCTTACCCTGGGCTTCTCATGTCCTCACCAGGCAACTCTGTGGCCCCACACTCCCCTCCCTCAACACTGCCAGTCACCCGTCCATGGCTTCTGGCGCTCCCCGTGTTCCCCTCCAGAAGGGACTCACCTGCAGACCTGCAGGAAAAAAAGAGTCATTGTTCAGAGGTGGCTCTGAGGTCAGCAGGCCTTCAAACCTGCCAGCTCAGCCTCCCCAACCTCCAGCCACACAGCCTTGCCCACATCACAGACACGGCTGCCCTGAGGGCCTGCTTAAGCCCCTTTTCCCCGCTCGCCTGGCGTCAGGTTGGCCCTGCCTCTCACCTGGGCTTCCAGTCTCACTTCCAGATGGGCTGAAGTCTGTGGACTGTAGCTAGAAAGGACACAAAGGGATCAGAAAAGGAAGCTGGAGTATTCCTCATCGGTCCCCTTCACTTTAAGGGTCTCCCCTCTCCCCAGGATGCCCAAGTAGCTCAGAGGCCCCCCAACATGCACACATTCCCCCCACCTCCCTGTGCATGCGTGCAGTTTGCAACCTCTGGTCTGGGACCTTACCCGGCTCAGGGTGGTTCTGCCATAGGCGGGGAGAGAAGACGACTTAGATGTTCCTGCTTGCAAGGCTGGAAGACAGCAAGAGGCCGGTCAGTCCCTCTGGCCTGATAGTCATGCCTAAGAGGGCTTCCTCCCTGGCCCCCCCACCAGGTGCAGGGCAGTGAAGGGTCAACTTGGGAAAACCCAGTGGGCCTCTGTTGGCTTCCAGCTCCTGCCCATTACCTTCAGGGAGTGACATCATGCGGGCAGCCCTGAATTATTTCTAATGCCTTCCCTCTCTCTCTAACACAGTCCACCAAATTTACATTTGGGCCAAGTGCCCGAGTATTAACATCCAGAGTCAGCCAGTGATAGTCAGACAATGAGGCTCACCACTGTAAAATGAACCTCTGGGATACAAAAATAAATCTATCGTTTCGTCAAAATAATTGAATTATAGCAATTTTATTAGCAATGTTAGTAATGGAGTTTCAAACATTTGATGTTATAATACAGAAACAATAATTTTCTCAACTTTGTCAGCTGCCAGATTGCACCGGCATTCAATATACTTCGCATTTGCATGATCAGATGTCACTTTTAAATTGCACATTTAATAATATCACTAACTTTTCAAGCCCTGAATATTATAATTCAAGAAGACTGGTTTTCAGTAACAGGTTTTCCTAGAAAAACTTTGTACCTAAGATTCTTAGTTTGGGCAGATCTCAAAACTCCTTTAACTCCAATTACTAGAAATTGTTGGTATTTTATAGCAATCATTTTGACCAGCATTTTTGTTTAAACATTTAGCCTTGATAGAATCAAAACTATAAGAAATGGTCTTCTTCTTTTTCTTCTTTCTTGGGGGGGAACTGTTTTCTTAAAACATTCTTATAAAATTTGTTTTTTGGGGGGCAGTCGTTTAGCTCTG
>NW_017734720.1:0-3157 GCF_001890085.2 Hipposideros armiger
TTACCAATTTGTATTGTCTCATCCCTTCCCCTCTCCTTCATCCCCACCCCCTCCAACAGTAGTAGTCTTTTAAGCTTTTGTTTCAATTTCCAACATAAAACATATCAAAAGCGATAACTCAGAAATATAAAAGCTCTTTAATGTCATTGATACTTTTTAAGAATATAAAGAGTCCAAAGGCCAGGAGCTTTGAAAACTGCTACACAGCAAGCAAATCAGAGCTGTAGGACCTACCACTAACAAGCTTGATATCTTTATGGTTCACTGAGCCTCTTTAGAAAGCAGGACATAGAATGAGACCGGACTAGATGACGATGAAGACCACACAGGTGGACACTGAATACTTGCTCTGTGTCGGGCACTCATCTAAGCTCTCTGTGGTATATATTCCCATGTTAGTCCTCACAGCCTCCCTGTCAGTAGGTACTGTCACTGACCTCATTTCAGAGGACACTGAGGAACACAGGGATGAAGTGACTTGCCCAGTATGTGGCCAAGACAGGATGGATTCAACCCTAGGCAGCGCAGCACCAGATCCTGAGCCCACAATCACCTAGCTTCCTTTCTTGTGATTCAATCTTTTCCCAGCTAGGACTATAGCAGTAGCAAGTTGAATGGCCCATTAGGTTAGATGTAGACCAGGTGTGTGGCTTAAGGATACCACGTGACCTGCTGTACATGAGGCTTCTTGGCTTTACTGTTTTGGTGGGCTAAATCTGAAAGCAACTCCTTCCCCACCCTCCATGTGTGGCGTGAATCCATTTCTGCTGTGGACAAAAGTCACCCTGTGTATCTTCTGTATATATTTTCTGTTTGTGATTGAGGTGTTGAAACCAGGAGAATCAAGGTGAACTCTAACAATGGTGCAAAACAGGTTGGATCCAGGTATTTGGGACAGAGAAAAGAGTAACAAGGAAAGACTGAGTGAGTCAGAAAAGCAAACAAAGTATAAGTGAGTAAGTGCCAGCTTGGGAAGCTTGGCTTGAATCTAAGGATACACCAAGGAATAAATAGGAAGGGCCTTGTTGGTCTAGTAGTCAAGGGCTTAAGAGAGAAATCCATTCTGCCTGGGGTGGAGCGAGGAAAGCAATGCAGGGGAGTAGGGGAGCGGTGGGGGGGGGGGGGGGGGGGGGTAGTTCAGAGAAGGTGGAACTTTCTCAGTTCAAAGAAAGTAGAGCCAGCGGCCTAAGTGGACCTAAAGTTTAGGGTTTTAACTGAGAGTAGTGGACATGGGGAAATGGCCAGGGGTATTCAGAGCCTAGGCAAGCTGAGGTTTAAGTGTCAGGCTAGAAAATACTGGATTGCTTACTGTGACAAGACTTCCTGGAGTGGAAAGTCATTTGTGCATTCCAATTGTCTGGGCCAAGTGGGACAGGCTGAAGATCCTGAATGTGGCAGCACACGGGCAACACAGCGGCCAGGACCTCAGGCCTCAGTCACAGCTGCTACAATGGCCGCAAAAGGGAATGGTGGGGAAAGCTTACAGATCCTTGTCACGGGTCTGCTTCCATCCCACTATTTAAGAAGTTAAAGGTGTTATTTTTAATTAACAAATATATTCACAATAAAGGTCCTGAAGTGGTGAAACCTGAAGAAGACAGTACAGAGCCATCCTACAGTGACTGTCACTGATCCAGGGACTGGCGCACCAATCAGACACACATGGTCATAACGGAACCCCCGGGCTCCTTTGATGGCTTTTTGTAATTACATTCACCTGGGTGACCCTTGCTATAAACTACAAAGTCCTTTCCCACAGCTGTTTTCTTCATGCCTCAAAACATGAAAAAACGCAGTGTACACACAGGAATTGCTCCTTCAAATGTCCTATAATGAGTCTCTTCTGACTCTGCTACTGTGATCTTACCAAATAAACTTTGATAAAAGTTTATCAAAACTTTATTAAATGGAACAGATTATTCTAGATTGAATATGTATGGTTTTAATAAAAGTGCGGTTCCCCAAAATACCAGAGTCTTCGTCTGTATCACCGAGAGACTCCCTGTGTCTTTGGTTCATTTCACAATATTTTCAATTTTTTTCTTGCCACAAAACCCTGAAGCACAAACATGTGCACATTCTAGATCAGGGTCGGCCAACTTTTGAGACGAAAGAGCCACAAGGGATCGGCAAACTGCGGCTTGCAAGCCACATGCAGCTCTTTGGGTACATACATGTGGCTCTGAAGTAAAATTGAAAATGAAAATAAAACTATCATAGTTTCATGTATATTACTTTAAATTTTCTTTATTTGTAAAAATATATTTATGGCTCTCGGATAATTTTTAAATTGTTGTGAGGGGCAGGATTGGCTCTTTCAAGGGTCAGCAAACTTTTGAGACAAACGTACCTAAAGAGCCACATGTGGCTTGCGAGCCGCAGTTTGCCAAACCCTGTTCTAGATGATCTAGCTAGCAATCTTATAACCAAGCATTCCTGTGCCACTTGAGCCCCACACTCACTTTCTCCTGTGACCAAGCTGGCGCTGCTCCTCGCAACTCTAATCATCTTCAGGCTAAAGTGGAAAGAACTGAACTCAAAAGGAAAAGGATGTGTCCCAGCCCCAAAAGGACAGGACGACTTAAAGGCCTGCTATGATGCAGCGGTCTGAACAGAGAAAGGGGTGAAAGAACTGAGTTACATCATGACACACAAAAGTGTAGACATGACAAATGCTCCCAGAAGCAATGCATCTCAGAGTCACACTTGTCTCGCTCTTTATTTTCAGCAAAAGATCACCTTTCATTAAAATATATTAAGGGTCGGCTGAGTGGTGCATTGGTTAAGAGCTGGCTCGGGACGCCAGCTCTGAGCAGCAGGGCCCCAGTTCGGATTCCACATGGGGGCCAGTGACACTGCCCTCTACAGCTAAGGTGGTGAACAACAGCTCAACCTGGAGCTGGGCTGCTGTGAGTCGCCAGCAATGGTGTAGGCTGCAGCTCCTGCTGCAGTGGGCTGCCATAGCTATCGTGTGTGGCTGGCAGCCAGTGTGAGCGGCCAGCAGCCGGTGTGAACTGCCAAGAGCTACTGTGAGTGATCGTCCAGAGGCCGGCGACCCATCTGCCTCACCCGGGAAGAGCACAATGATAATACCAACATGGACCAGTGAAGGAAAGTCCTGCACAACTAGACTGAAGAACAAAACAACAGCAACTTG
>NW_017734721.1:0-2429 GCF_001890085.2 Hipposideros armiger
GTGTGTATACTAGCCATATATATACACATATCTATAAATATTTCTATACATAACCATTTGTTCAAACATGAGTTCATACTGATGTTACCGACTTTAATTGATTAACACATAGATCATTCTAGCCTTCTACTCTAGCTTATCTGTTACCTCCCATCCAACAGCGAGAAAGCCAGATCCCACTATCTGTCACCCCATTAATCTCCTTGTTCAATTCCAGCATACATATATAGTAGTATCAGAGGTATTAACTCATACTAGTTGAAACAAATTTATCAACTAGAATACAGTGCTTATATGAAGTTTATTTTGCATTTAGTTGTGATATTTCACTTATTTTCAAAGTTACTTAGATCAGCTCCTCCCCCCTCCAACCCCTTCCAGTGAGGTTGCTTCATGCATTTGTTGTATCGTTCTATGGCACTGTCACATTCTGCATTCCTCCCTTCCTATTAATGTTTTAAAATCAACTTTCCTGAGCTATAATTTATGAATGAATTTATGTATCAACTTGGAATGTAATTCAATGAGCTCTGACAAATGCACATGCCCAGGAGACCCCTGCCACAATCAAGACTTAGAATATTCCCGTCACCCTCAAAGCTTCCCCAGGCCCCTTAGTCACCTCCCTTCTCTTCATCTCCTGCCGCAGGCAACTCCTGGTATGCTTTTGGTCACTCTATGTCAGATTATATTTTGGGAAATAATTTTGAGATTCATCCATGGTTTTTTCTATATAGATAGTTTGTTCCCTTCTTAATAAAAAACTGACTAGTTCCATTGTGTAGATATACCACAATTCATTTTTTTTTACCTGTGCAGAGTTTTCTTTTGGGGTGATAAAAAATGTTTTGGAACTAAACAGAGGTGGTGGTTGCATTGTGAGTGTATTAAACGCTACTGAATTGTAGACTTTAACATGATAAATACTTTGTTATGTGAATTTCACCTCCATTACAAAAGTTAATATGGAGGGGTGGCCGGTTAGCTCAGTTGGTTAGAGCACAGTGCTCATAACACCAAGGTTGCAGGTTCGATCCCCACACGGGCCACTGAGCTGCGCCCTCCACAAATAGATTGAAACAACTACTTGACTTGGAGCTGATGGGTCCTGGAAAAACACACAGTTCCCCAATTAAAAAAAAAAAGTTTAAAAAAATTAATATGGAAAAAGAACCTTCTCCCTATCACATTTCAAATGAAAACCAAATTTCTGGGAGCCCATAGTGGGGCTCCTGCCTATGTCTCCAAGCTCCCCGGTACATCTCCCTTTCTTAGACATCCCAGGCCCTCCAGACACCTGTCCCTATTTCCTGTTTTGGCTTCCATGAGGCCCCATCAAAGTGGCCTTCCCTGACCTATCTGTAAAAGGCACCATCGCAGCCAGCTTTCCTCTGTCACATGATCCTATTTATTTGCTTCATGACACTCATCACACCCTGTAGTGATCCGTTTCCTTATTTGTCTGAAATTTGTCTCAACTAAGGTGTATGATCTTGAAGGCAGACCCTTCTCTATGTAGTTCAATTAACCTTCTATTCCCAGTGCCTTGTGCTTGACACAAGGTATGTTTTCAATGTGCTTCACTGAATAAGTGAAAGACAGTGCTCCTGTGGATCTGTCGCCATGAGAAAGGATTAAAACACATGCCGATAAAGCAGAGAAAAGAGCAGAGACAAGAGGCAGAATGTGGGGGTTGTGTATCCGTNTGCTCTTTCAGCCACAAAAATTCATGATGATCTTTTTGATGGTTTGTCCCTCATTATTGTGTAGTGTCCTTCTTTATAATTTTTAATATTTTTGAGGGAATTAAAAAATAAACTTTATTTTTCAACAGCTTTAGATTTATAGAAATATTGGGAAAATAAGAGTACAGAATTCCCATACATGTGTCTTACACCCAGCTTTCCATACTAATAACAATTTACATTAGCATAGTATGGTTGTTACAATTAATGAGCCAATATTGATAAATTATTGATACATTATTCATAGTTCCCTAGTTTTTATTGAATGTCTTTTTTCTATTCCAAGATCTATTCCAGGATACCACATTACATTTAGTTGTCATATCCCATTAGGCTCCTCTTGGCTGTGACAGGTTCTCAGACTTTCCTTATTTTGATGACCATGACAATTTTGAGGAGTACTAGTCAGGTATTTTGTAGAAGATCCCTCAATAAGGATTTGTCTGATGTTTTCCTCATGATTAGACTGGGGTTAGGGGTTTTTGAAAGGAAGACCACAGCAGTAAAGTGCCATTTTCATCCCAGCATATCAAGGGTACACACTATCAACATGACTTACCATGTTGATGTTGACCTCAGTCACCTGGCTGAGGTAGTGTTTATCAGGCTTCCCTACTATAAAGTTACTCTTTTCTCCCTTTTTCCATACTGTCTTCTTTGGAAGGAAGTTATGTGCAGCTCACA
>NW_017734721.1:5774-6915 GCF_001890085.2 Hipposideros armiger
CAGTGGTGACCATTGGGGGGTTGATGAATTGGAGCAGATCACTAATTAATCTCCTTGTTTAGGTCAAAAAGGCCCATGAAAAGGAAAAGTCTGTGGCTCACCTGTGTTCACAGGGGCGGTAGATTAGCTAAGTCTGTTTCTATCTATCAGGTTTACACTTCATCCGTGTTCTGCTAATTTGCCCAGCGTGCCTCCTCAGTCAGGGACAAGCCATTTCTTTCTGTAATTTCCCATGATTAACGGTCTCTATTCCTTGCTATGCCCCTGATGTCTCTTATATCATTGGATGATTATAAGTATTCCCATTGGGCACCGAGCAGCAGCACATACTGAACGATGAAAATAGAGTACAATCATAAAACCTAACTTTTTTTGTCTGTAAGTGAATCTAGAAAGGGATTATCTCTTAAATGAAATGTTTATAGTTTTCTTTTAAATTTCATAGAGTCTGCCTGAGGTGGAAACAAAGACATCCCACGCACCAAAACAATATCCCTCTGACATAAAAGCAATTCTTGCCATTCTGCAAAGGCATTTTGAAGGCTCACACACCATGCATTGTGCTGAGAACTCACTAGTTTGTTAAGTAGATACTTCAACCGTCTAGGACTACAATCCTTCATCTGGTTAGAGATGAGCCCTTTTGAAAATCTGCTGAAAGCAGACTGTTTTTCATCACTTATGCTCACAAATACAAAACTTCGCATATCATTTGAAAGAATGCACAGATCCTCTGCAGCTTAGGTTCAGAAACCCTACTTTAGAAACATAATACAGTTCACATTCATGGACACTCCCTGCTCATCTGCCTCCTAAAATGCAGGGCCCTGGGGGTTCTGACAGAGCTGGGGACAGGAGGCCCATGGCTCCCTTCTCAGAGCACTTACCGTTTTAGTGAAGAAGCAAACACATACTGAACATAAGGCTAAGTTGGTGAACTCCACAAGAGGAATATTGAAAATGCTTTAATGTTATGTAGTAGATTTAAATTTTCAAAGCACTTAAAGAAATATCTTAAATTTTTATATTACTTTATTTTCAAAATAGTACCATTAAAGTACAAAGAGAAGGCTAGGATAAAATGGGGAAGAGAATAAATACTTATTGAAAGCTAGGTACTATTCTAGAAGTTTTAAACAAA
>NW_017734721.1:9745-12571 GCF_001890085.2 Hipposideros armiger
TATATATATATATGAAATATTATATATATATGAATATTATTAATCCTTGAGAAAGAAGGAAATACTGCTCTTTGCACCAACATGGATGGACCTTGAGGACATTATGGTAACTGAAATAAGCTACACAGAGAAAGACAAATACTGCATGGTATCACTTATATGTAAAATCTAAAATCAATCAATCAATCAATCAATCAAGCAATCAACCAAACTTATAGAAACAGAGAGGCTGGGGGTTGGGAAAAATAGGGAGAGTGGGTAAAGGGTACAAAATTTCAGCTATGAGATGAATAAGATCTGAGAATCTAATGGATAACATGGTGACTGTAGTTGATAAACTGTACTGTATAACTGAAATTTGCTGAGAGAATAGAACCTAAATGTTCTCACTAAAAAACGTGTGTGTGTATGTGTATGTGTGTGTGCGCGCACGTGTGTGTGTGTGTGTGTGTGTGGTGATGGATGTGTTAATGAACTATATGAGAGAAATTCTTTCACAATGTATATGTATATTAAATCATCATGATGTACTCTTCAAATATCTTACAATTCTACTTATGAATTATACCTCAACAAAGCCGAAAACAAAAATACAGTCAACATACCCATTGCCCTTAGATGGTGTCTAAATGTACAGATAAGACCTAAAGGACAGTAAGGACATTTGTACAAGCACACAAAAATGCAGCAAAACTCTGGGTTTTAAACAGTTGTTCTATAGAAGAATGGGGCCTATGGACAGGAATCAGGTCTGACTTGAGATCTGTGTTCTTAGAACCCAGTGTAATACCAGGCAAGTAGAAGCCACTAAATAAATATTTGTTGTATTAATAAAAGATGAGTTCGGTGAACGTGGCAACCTTATTGTTGTGAGAGGCACACAGTGCAGTAGAAAGAGCTGTGGCCTGGGGACAGCAGTGCTGGTATTCCCGCTGCCCCTTCACCCACCCGCAGCCTTCCACACCTTGCCCTGCTCTGGCCTCCACCACAGTGCTCTCTTGCTCTTGGCTTTCAGATGCATCAGGCCATTGGGGAGCAAAGGCAAGAGGTCAGTGACGGACAGAGGAAGGGAAGAGAAAGAGGCCAGAATATAGATCCCCCGGCTCCCTCCGTTTGGCTCCCTCCCAGGGTTGGCTGTGTCTCTCAATCAAAGGTCACAGAGCCTGTCACAGGGCCATCTTCCCCTCTAGTCACCATTCCAGGTCTAGGGACGGTGAAGTCAATACACTCCCCAGGGTACTGCACTATTTCTTGTGGTTGCCCTACTGCCTGTGCACGCCTTTGTAAGTTGTGCCCTGATGAAATCATTCTCAAATTACCGAATTTGGACATTGCCAACTTTTCTTACAGGGACCTCGACAGATATACTTGCCATCAGGGACTATTGGCTTTATGTAATAGAAACCCATTCCAATGTGTAAAAGAAAAATAAAGAAAGACATGGGGTGATGATTATAAGGCAATGGGGTAACTTCTGGAGCCCAGGGCAAGAAGGTCAGCAGCGCCTATTGCATCATGGGCTGGAAGTAGAACTGGAAGGTCAGCAAGATGCAAGGCAGCCACTGTCTGTGCCCCTCTAGGTCCCAGTGGGTCTTTCATAGCTACTGCTCTCTGCTTGTCTCCCCGTCTCCCTCCCCTCCTCCCTGATGTTGCGTGATTGGCTCTCACTGCTTCTCTGGTGGAAGACGGTTCCACTTGGCTCATGGGATTACATGTCCTCAGTTCAAATGANAGCCCACTGCAGCCTACACCGTCGCAGGTGACTCACAGCAGCCCAGCTCCAGGTTGAGCTGTTGTTCACCATCTTACCTGTAGAGGGCGCAGAATCACTGGCCCTTATGTGGGATCCAAACCAGGGCCCTGCTGCTCAGAGCTTGCGTCTCAAGCCAACTTTTAACCAACATGCCACACGGCCGGCCCAATAGACTTCATTTTTGAGAGTAGTTTTAGGTTCATACTAAAATTGACTAGAATGTACAGAAACTTCCCCTATTCTTCCTGTTCCCAAGTACTTCCTATTCCCACACAAGTACAGCCTCCTCCATATCAACATCCCCCACGAGAGTGATATAATCAATGAACCCACAATGACACATCATTATCACTCAAAGTCCATAGTTTACATTAAGGTCACTCTTGGTGTTGTACGTTCTATGGATTTTAGCAAATAGGTAATGAATGATATGTATCTACCATTACAGTATCATACAGAATAGTTTCACTGCCCTAAAATGCTCTGTGCTCTGCCTGTTTTTCCCCTCTCCCCCACCCTTGACAATAACCACTGATAGTTTTACTGTCTCCATAGTTTTGTTCTTTCCAGAATGTCGTATATTATATAGCATGTAGCCTTTTCAGATTGCTTTCTTTTACTTAGTAATAGGCATGTAAGGTTCCTCAATGTCTTTTCATGGCTTGATTACATGGCTGTTTTTGATTCTTATAATGTTATATTATTCTTGGTTAACAAGTCCCTCTTTTCTGTTGGAGCTTCTAGAGGGTGAAGATGTCTTACTTTTATGATTCCAGGCATGATTTCAGTTCCTGATATATATTAGTTAAACAGTTAACATTAGATAGATGAATTAAAAAATGAATAAGTAGATGGATGGATGAAGTCACACAGCTAGTTTATGGTGAAAAGCCAGATTTCTTACTATAAGCCCAGGTTCCTTGACATAGAGAAGCCTGACTGGATGGTTTGCAAAAAGACAAGACCCAGGGGGATTCCTAACATATAAGGTACTTAGAAGTTTTAAGAAACAAAACCAAAAACAAGAGAAAGACAACTTGCAGACTATGTTGTAAAAATATTTTGCCACTGTA
>NW_017731697.1:0-17868 GCF_001890085.2 Hipposideros armiger
TATATATATATATATATATATATATATATATAGTCATGGGATGTGGAGTATAGTGTGGGAGTGGAGTCAAGGGAATTGTAATAGATATGTATGATATTGGGATATTGGGGGGGAAGTGGGGCGCGGATTGGGGGAGGGGTGTTGTCACCTCAAGGGTAAAAAGTATAACTATTGTACTGTGTTGTACTGCTGAAACTAATTCTAAAAAATGTGTATTTGACAATAAAAAATAATTAAAAAACAAAAAGCCAATCCCAGGAGGTTGTAAACTGTGTGATTCCACACAGAGCACTCTTGAATACACAAATGACAGGTAGAGAGTAGATTAGTTTGTGCCATGTGGTGGGGGGAGCAGCATGAGGGATCCTGTGGTGGTGGACACATGAACCTCCATGTGAGATAAAAGTGCACAAAACTAAACACACACACATACACACAAACACACACACACACGAGTGCATGTAGTGAAGTCAATGGCTTTGTCAATGTCAGTTTCCTGGCATATTGTCCCAGAGCTTCGCAAGATGCTGCCACTGGGGGAAGCTGAGTGAAGGGTACAAGGGACCTCTTTCTTATTTTTTACAACTGCATGTGAATCTAGTTTTCTGAAAACAATGTTTTGATTTTTTGAAACATGTTAAAAAATGAGTATACATCCAGATCTCCAATATGAATCTCACAGAGGACAAGGTGGTATAAACAGGTGGTGTTCCACCATGAAGAATAAGCTCCACATCTACTTGGCATCTCTCCCAGGACAGGTCCTGTGCTGTGCACTGCCCAGAGGGTGTGTACATGCTGGCCAGGATGCTGGATGAGGATGCTGGACCAGGATGCTGGGCTGAATGCTGGACCAGGTTGCTGGCCCAGGATGCTGAAGTGGCTGCTGGTCCAGAATGCTAGACTGGATGCTGGCCAGGATGCTGGATGAGGATGCTGTACTGGATGCTGGGCCCTTCCCCCGCTGACCTGCAGGGGGCAGCCTGGCCATGTAGGGAGAGGGCTGTGGTGAAGGCTCTGCTGGGCGCAGCTTCCCAGTCCCAGCTGTGTGAGCACCAGTGTTTTCTCCTCCCCACCCCCCACACATTCACACACGCACGCGCGTTCCACAGCCCATGAGCTCATTCTGCCCACGACTGGCAGGCTGGGTGGGATCATTTCTCCTTGAGCTCTTTGTCCAGCTCAGTTTCAAATGACTCATAAGTGGCTTTTGCTGACTCCCCCAGGGAGACCCCCTGCCTGGCCCCATAAACCTTCCCAATTAGGCAATGTTTCCTGATAACCGGCTGCTCACCCACTCTCCCAGACCACCTGAGAGAACTGCTCCCCCTCCCGGGCAGCACCTGGGAAACATGGCTTCTCCAGTCAGCTGGGAATTTGGACCTCCTCTCCTGTCTCCTCCTTTCTCCTTCTCTCTCCCTCTGTCTCTCTGTCTCTCTGCCCAAGGGAGGAGGAGACTAAGAAGGTCTATGAATGGGCAGTTGAGACCTTACCACTGCATCTAAATGGGACCTTAAAGATGTCGGGTGGCCTGACCTCGCCCAGCCTGGGGTCATGGTGGGCACCCTGACTTTGCAGGAGTTTGCTGTTCAGTGAGGCCTTGGCAGCCCCCTCCGCATGGCTGGGTGCCCCCTCCGCATGGCTGGGTGCCCCTTCCCTGCATAGGCAGCTTAGGACCCCTTGCTGTGCCAACCCAGGCAGTTCATAGGCCCAAGGTTTCATGAAGCTGGACATCTGCAAAAGTGCCAGGTCCACTGAGCATTCATGACCTGCTCCTGGACTGGGCTCTGCTTCAGAATGAACACCCCTCACCTGCACCCATGCGGCCCTCTTGGGCTATGTCCATTGTCCGCTGGAGAGCACTGCTGTTCGAATCCTTGTTAGGAAAGTGTGTGGGGCGGAGACAAATCTGGCCCAGCCTGGATCGCTGCTAGTCTGACTCACTCTGCACAGGGTAGCTGCAATCCCTGGACCAGTGACAGCTTGTCCTGCCCCTGATGCTGATTGTCCTCTCCTGGCTAGCTAGCCTGTACCAGGAAAGCCTGGTGGCCATGGAGGATGAAGGAGGCCCCAAGCTCAGCTTCTCCAACACAGGGCCACTTTGCCATCAGCCAAAGCACACCATGTTGGGTGAGAGCGGTCTACCTTCCAGCTGTACCCAAGTCCAGTAAGATTACTGACAAGGTGACTTAGCTGAGAAAGCAGGAGACTGGGCTCAGGCATTTGCCTCCCCCCCCTCCCACCAGTTAGCCCTGTGCCCTTCGGCAGTTCTCTGAGCCTCAGTTTACCACCCAGGTCAACTGAGCAGGTGTTGGTCTGTCAGTGGCTATTCACATAATTCACCTTCTCCAGCCTGGGCAAACGTGGAACAGCCGGACTGATGTGGGACAGTCATGAAAGGTGTTACAGGTGATTAGAGCTAGCACAAGTGGACTGGGCCAGGTGTGGGGGACGCAGGAGCTGCAGGCAAAGAGGTGGGGACATGCAGGCCCCTTCTGGCGAGGGCTGGGCTCCTCAGGTATGTTGAATGCCACCTTGGCTCTCCCTGCAATTTAGGAAGCCTCCCGCCCTCACCTGTAGCACAGGCTAGTGGCTGTGAGGAGGCAGGAATGTAGACAATGGCAGAGTAAGGCAGCCAGGTCTGACAGGGATTCAAGGCCTGGCTGCCTCACCCTGCCTGAAAGGGGGGCTCTGTGTCCTAGGTCCAGCTGGGGTTGGGGTAGCTGGTGGTACCACCTCCATCTGCTGCTGTCTCCCCAGATGCAGGGGGCAGGGGCTGGGGCGGGTCCAGAACTCAGGTGTCTCTCCAAAATCTCAACATCGCCCTCTCCACCCCTACACCTCCCTCTCCCCCCCACCCCTCCCATGTGGCCCAGCAAAGCCTGGTCCTTCTATAGGCCTTGTTCCCATTCCCCACACTGAGGGGGTCTCTCAGAACCCCTACCCTGCTGATACCTGGATCTTCAAACAGGATGCAGTGGGGCTGCTCAGGGCTGGCTGCGCTGACAGCACCGAGGCAGCCTTCCCCTTCCGGAGCCCACACAAGACTCTCATATTCCCAACTTCCTTGTGCCAGCTGCTGCCTGTTTGTCCCAGGATAGGGCCTCAGGCGGCTACCTCCTTCTTCAGACTCACTGGGCGGCTAACAAGAACCCTTTGCTCCCTGAGGAAGAGAGCTCTATAACACCTGCAGTGCCTTCCAGATACACGTTTACAATCTCACACTTCATTTTTCTTGGATGCAATCTCAGGACCTTTAAACATGTCATCACTCTGCGCCCCCCACTCCACGCCTCACACTTCCCGGGTGTGGAGGCCAGGCCTTCAGGTGGAGGCACTGGGGACTGCATCCATTGTGGTGGGGGAGGGCAGGGTGCCCTAGGCCTGCAGACTTGGTGCTCTCTCTGCCATGCCAGCCCTATTGGTAAAGTGACCAAGTGGGCAAGGGGGAGCCCCCTGCCCCATAGTAGGGTCCCCAGAGTGGGGAATGATGTGAAGCTGTCACACCCATGAAGAGGGAGAGCCATAGTGGGGCTTCGACAACATTACATCCCAACTGAGAAAAAGCCACAGCTCCCTGAAGGTGGATGGGTCTCACATGGGGAAACTGAGGCCAAAGGAGACAGTGATTTGCCGAGGCTTGGGTTCCTCCCTGTTCACCCTTGGCCCAGCTTCCTGGGAGTACTAGGTATGCTCACCTGGGTGACCTTCCCAGAGATGCAGGAGATGAATGGTGTCCTGCTCCAGGGCCATTGCTACACTTTCTGCCCCCCTGCTTTGCCTCTGACCACTGTCTAGAGACAGGTCACTGAGAGTAGGTTCTCAAGAGCCCGGGCCAGAAAGCAGCTCCTCCACTTTCAGACACTGACAGGGAGCTGCACTCTGCTCTGCTGGCCCAGTCTCCAGGCCCCTCACAAGTGGCCTGGCCAGCCCACAGGGCCTTCAGTGTCACCTGAAGGCCGCCAACATTGTGTGGGCATCTAGCCCAGGTCAGCAGGACTCAGAGTCATGCTCTCCTCCCTTGCATGTCTGCTGACAGGGAGAACCCTTGGCCCAGGGGGCTTGTCGGGGTTCTCCTCGATAACACATCCCATCCGGTATCAGCTAATTTGTGTATCTGTTTTAGTTTGAGTTTTGGGGTCTCGGACACTGCTTTGCTTCAGAAGTGGTCCACCTCGTCTCTCCTCTGTGCCTCTACCCACTCCACTCCAGGCCTCCCAGTCCCCTGGAGCCCCCTTCCTCCAGTCTCTGCTTAGAGGCTCCAAGAAGGGAATCACCAGAGGATCAGGGTTCGCTGTGACCTCAGCCTCTAGCCCATCTCCTTCCACTTAAGGATGGGGATACAGAGGTCCCAAAAGCTTGAGCGCCTCAGCCTGTCCCTGAGCTGGCCAGGTGGCCTCATTCCCAGGCCAACAGACCAGCAAGCAGCAGCCCCCACCCGTCCCCACCCCTGCCCCTCTCTTCCTGAGCGGCCAGGCTACGCCAAGAGCGCGGGTATCACCTGCAATCCCGGTTCCCTTTCCTCCAAACCCCCCGGGGAACAGACGCGCGCGCGCGCGCGCGCGCGCGATCCAGCTAAGGGCTGACACCGGGTCCCCAGCGGCACCACTCTCAGGCGTCCGGGCCTCGAGCTCCGCCCCGGGCTCACCCCGACCCACTCTGCCACCGCCACCGCCCCGAGCTACCCCCTCAGCTCCCCCGACGCTCCCACCCACCGCTCTTGCCCCGCGGGCCACTCTGCGCCCGCCCCCGCCATCTCGTCCCGGGGCCGCCCACGCTCCGCCCCCGCCCCGCCCTCACGGCCGCCCGGGGGCGCGTCCCCTCCCCTGTCCCGCTGCGCGCTCCCGCCCCTCCCGCCGGTCCCCGAGGTTCCACCGCCCCTCGCGCGCTTCCCCTCCCCACGCGCCAGGAGCGCCCCGAGGCCCGCGGGGCCAGGCGGCGGCGCGGCGGGAGGGCTGGCTCGGGTTTCGGCACGCCCCCGGCGCCGGCGTGACCCCTCCCCGGGCGAGGCGGGACGGGCCCAGCTGGCGGCCCCGCCCCCGGCCTGGCGCTCCGGGCGCTATAAGAGGGCGGTGGCCGCGGGACGCCCTGCGCGGGGCCAGGAGCGCGATGGTCAGCCGCCGAGGCGCGGCAAGATGCTGGATGGGCCCCTGCTGGCGCGCTGGCTGGCCGCGGCCTTCGCGCTGACGCTGCTGCTCGCTGCGCTGCGCCCCTCGGCCGCCTACTTCGGGTAGGTGCCTGGCGGGCGGGTCCCGGGCCGAAGCGGCGCGGTGGCGGGGGCGACCAGGTGCGCGGGCCGGTTGCGTGGGGCCGGGCTAGCTGGGGCCGCCGGGTTTCTTGGATCTGTTTGTTTGCGGCGCGCGCGTCGCTTGGCCCGCGAGCACGGGGAGAGGGCCCCGCGTACCCGACGGGCTGGCGTAGGACTGCGGTCCTCCGTGACTCCGGAGTCGTCGTCGTCGTGGCCGAATCCGCAGCCGAGCGCTGGGCTCCCTGGAGCTCAGGACCAAACTCTGGTCCTGGGTCCCTTAGGCCGCCGAATTCTTGCCAAATGGCTGGAGCCTCCCGGCCTCTGCCCCCCCACCCCCTTTGCAGCTTTCCCCTCCTTTCTCTCCTCGGGAAGTTAATTTAACAACAACAAAAAAATACGTACAAAATCCAGATGTTCCTTTCACTGAGCCCCAAAGGAAAAAAAAAATAACTCCAAGCTGGAGGAATTTATTTTTCTTGCGCTTTGCTTCTGACGTTCGCTTGGGCCCCGGCCCGCAGGAGCGCGTCTGTGGGACCCAGAGCCGCCGGGAGAGCAGGGCCCGGTGGGGCCGTGAATGTTGCCACCCGCCCTCTCTGGGGTCGCTGCCCAGCGCGCTTCTCCCCAGCAGCAGTGTTCGTTGTTTTGGCGCGTCTCTCTCCGCCGCTCCTTCCTGCCCTTTCTCGCCCCTTGCTCCCAGATCTGGGATACCCAGCCCAGCGACCTTTGGGGACCCTCGCTTAGCTACGCAGATGGGCACACTGAGGTTCGGGGTGGCACCGTGCGGGCAGCCCTCCGGCTGTCTCCAGCCTCCCCACTTCCTACCCGGTGGCGACCCTGGAGCCGCGGCCCACTCTCGCGCTCCGGCCCCTGTCCTGGGCGTCCTGCGGCCGCGCCGGGGCCGCGGCCCTCTGCCGTCACCTGTTCCCTAGCCCCTGGCCCCCGCGCCGGCCGTCGGCGGCCTGGCCGGCAGAGGGCCCTGTTGGTCCAGAAATGTGGCACCGCCAGGGCGGGGAGAGGCCGACTGGGCGAGGAGCCCTGCAGGTGTATCCTGTTCTCAAAGAAAATAAAATATTTTCATGGGAAACTTTCCCTTTGTGTTTTTCTCCCCGCCCCCCGCCTTTCTTCTTCTGTTCCTTTCTCCTGGGTTGTCTTCCAGGGTCAGCTCTGTGTCTCCTTCCCTGGAGCTCCCACTCCGCGGCCCTCTCCTGGCTGCCTGTGGGTCTGGCCCTCCTGGGGCCCAGGCTGTGTGGAGGCTGGCACGCCCCTGTACGCCATCTGTGCAGCCTTCACCTCGCCCTCACGGGCAGAGGGAGGGTCAGAGGATGGCCGTCTGGCCGCAGGTCCACTGGTGAGTCACAGCAGCCTGTCAGCCAGCTGTGCCTTCTTGCTATCCAGGCCCAGCCGCAGGTCTGTTCCCCAGGCTCCAGACACACCCTAGGCTCGTCTGCGTGCGCAGCGCCCGCTGTGCTCTGCTGTGCCAGGATTCTCATCTGCCCCACTCTTCCCCCCGGGTAGATCAGATCCAAGGGAATCTGGGGTCCTGGTTCCCAGCTGCACTCCCCCGCCCTCCAGCATCCCTCTTTCTTTGCTCTCCCTGTACTGTGCACCTCTGGGAAAGTCTTTGAGCTATTAATGTCAGTGTTTTAGCTCCCTGAGGGAAAAAAGTCCCTGTGGGCACATGGCATGTGGGGAAAGTTTGGCATCCCCATGGCTCCTGTAGCCAGCTCTCGTCCTGCTTTGGCCCCAAAGGCCCCATCAAGTGAGGTTCCTGGGGAGCAGAGGAGGCAGATGTGCTGCCCTGGGGATAGTTGATTCTGCTGGGGGCACAGACATCCCTGGCACTAGGCAGGAGAGCCAGGACTCTGCTTGATGGATGCAGGCCCTGGAGTGGGGGACCCTGGTATCAGCTGGACAGGCAGAGGAGGGAGGACTGTATGCTGGAGGGATCTATGCCCAGCATGCACCTCAGGACAGTGTCAGGCACTAGGGTGGATTGCCCAGGTGGGGCTGAGCCTGAGAGGAGAGGAGGTGACACAGGCTCTGCGCTATGCTGCTGTGTGTGGAGGCCCTGCCTCTCTGGCCCATGGTTGGGCCCGGGTCTGGGGTCCTTTCTCCTGGCCCAGCAAAGGGGCAGGAGCCAGAGGGAGAGGGAGGAAGGGATGGCTCAAGGCAGTCAGGGCCAGGCTGGAGCCAGGGGGCCTCTCTGTGCAGTGGGCAGGGCAGAGGGAGCAGGAGGAAGGACCTGATCCAGGCCCTCTTTTCCCTTCCCCCTCTCCGAAATCTCTGCCTGGCACGGAGGCTCGCAGGCAGGGCAGCTCCAGTTACAGCCCAGAAACCCGGAGAGGCTGGCCTGGGGGAGGGTCACGTGGGCGGCAGGAGCCCTCCCTGCCCCCTCCCTGAGGCTGCAACCTAACCCTCCAGCCGCTCCCCTGTTCCTGCTGCCCTCCTCTGGCCTCTGGCCACTAAGCAGTACCCTCCAGGCGGCCCATGGGCTCTCCTCTCTTCCCTTGATTAGCAGGTGGCGTTTTCATCTGGTTCTCCAAGGGCTGTGGAGATGCCTGTGCTGGGGGGTGGAGGGGGGCTAGATGGCTTGGCCCAGTGCCCTCTTGGAAGGAGGGGGAGGCTGGCTCCCAGCAGGAGGGCTGCCTAAGGTCTCTTGGTGAGTTGGGGATTTGGGTGGGCTGAAAGCCTTGGCCTGCCTTGGATGGTGGGGCTTGCAAGCGCCTGGACCCTCCCCTGGCATTATCCTCAGGTGTGTTCTGAAACCTGCTCAAGAAGGGACACCCCAGACCCTGGGGCAAAAGCCCTGCTGCTCCCTGTGTGTGGAGCCAGGGCCGGGTCTGGGCTTGTTGGGAACCTAGCCTGGCACCTGGGCACCTTGCCGCCCTTTTCTTAGAGATCCCTGTGTGCGCTGAGCCAGCTTCCAGCAGAGGCCCCCAGGAAGGCTGCTAGACCAGCATCACAGGGCTGCCCCAGGCGAGCAGAGACCCAAGACTCCCAATGTGGTTATTCTTCAAAAGAAGCGTGAAGGGGCATTATGAGTCCTGACACTGTCTCGTGCTATTGGCCCCAGCACCCCACATTCTTTAGGAAGCATTTGTATGCTAGCTTGGGAGAGTGCGGCCTTGCCATGAGGTCTGCAGGCTGGTCTTGCCTCTCCAGCCTAGGCAGCCTGTAGGCCTTCCTGGAGGAGGCAGGACCAGACATGGCACTGACGGCTCCCCGAGTCAGGCCAGACATCAGTATGTGAGGGGTGCTCAGAGCTGGTCTGAAAGGCAGCTAAGGTGTTCTGGACCATGGTGAATGGGGGGCCAAGTGGGCTTTAGGATTGGGGCTCTTTGTTATTGAAATATAATTCACATCCTGTAAATTCACCCTGTTGAAGCATACCATTCAGTGGTTTTTAGGACATCCACAAAGTTGTGCAGCCAGCACCACTATCTAGTTCCAGATTATTTTCATCATCTTAGAAACCTTATATCCCATCTCCCCCCCACCCCCCCACCCCGGCTCCCCCTGGCTCTGGCAACCACTAATCCACTTTCTGTCTCTGGATTTGCCTGTTCTGGAAGTGACATATAAACGCAATCATACGATATGTGGTCTTTTGTGTCTGGCTTGTTTTACCTAGCATAACATTTTCAATACTCATCCGTGCTATAGCTTGAACCAGTGCTTTGTCCCTTTTTTGTGACTGAATGCTATTCGGCAAGATGGACATAATGCAGGTTTTCTCATTCATTTATCAGTGATATTTGGATTGTTCCCACTGCTTGGCTATTGTGAATTATGCTGCTGTGAACATTTTTGGACGTAAGTTTTTTGTGGACGTATGTTTTGAATTCTTCTGTGTATACACCCAAAGTGGAACTGCTGGGTCACGTGATAATTCTATGTTTAATATTTTGAAGAACCACCAAACTCTTTCTCACAGTGGCTGTACCATCTTACACTTCTACCTGCAGTGCATAGATAGGGCTCCAATTTCCCCACATCCTTGCCAATATTTGTTATTCTCTGGTTTTATAATTTTTTTTTAAGATTTTTTATTGGGGAATTGGGGGATGGTAACAGCGCTGGGGAATTGGGGGAAGGGAAAGAGACAAGTTGCTGTCGTTTTGTTCTTCAGTCTAGTTATGGAGGACGTCGCTTCACTGGCCCATGTTGGCACCATCATTGCGCTCTTCCTGGGCAAGGCACATCAGTCGCCGGCTTTTGGACGGCTGCTCACTGCGGCTGCTGGCCGCTCACGCTGGCTTCTGGCTACATACGGTAGCCCATGGCAACCCACTGCCACAGGGGCTGCAGCCTACGCCGTCGCCGGCGACTCACGGCAGCCTAGCTCCAGGTTGAGCTGTTGTTCAGCATCTTAGCTGTAGAGGGCAGTGTCACTGGCCCTCATATGTGGGATCCGAACCGGGGCCCTCTGGCATCCCAGGCCAGTTCTTAACCAATGCGCCACTCGGCCGGCCCTCTTTTTGTTTTTGAGTTGTAAGAGCTGTTTATATATTTTGAATCTTTCTTGGACTGAGGCGAGCCTGGTTTCCTGACCCGTGAGTCAGCACGCTGTCGTCTTTGCACAGGGACTTGGCCCCAGCCTGACTTGGTGGGGAGTCAGTGTGCAGGTGGTCATCATTTACTAGAGCCTGGTATGCGAGCCTAGTGGGGGGGCCTGGCTGAGGAGGCTGCCCTGGAGGGGCCGGTGTCACGGGTGATATAGATGTGGTGTCAGGGATTAAGGGCTCTTTCTGCTTCTCCATGCACCCAGCCTGAGGCCCAGCTGGAGGGCCCATGTGGCTGCATGCCTGCTGGCTGCTTGGAGGAGGGGTGCTCACCTGGTCCCTGGAAAGGAGAGAGAGGGCAGTTTTCTGGGGTAGGAGGAGTGAATCTGGTGTAGAATGATGAGGCTGCATGATGGGCCTATGAGGGGACAAGGGGTAAGACGGGGTGCTGCTGAGAGAATGGGACAGTCGACAGGGCACAGGGGGCTGTCTGTGGGGCTGGGGATCCAGGCTCACCTGTGGGTGACCAGGGAGGGGCTGGTGGTGATGGAGGGATCCTCAGTGACTTCCCAGCCAGGGATCAGGGGTGATGGTGCCTGGAGCTGAGCAGGCAGGAGTTTGGGCGACAGGCCGGTGCTGTCCACAGAGACCTACCTCAGGACAGCGCTAGATCCAGCATTGGGGGTAGAGGCCGCAGAAAGCAGAGTGCACTCCAGGGCGTTGGGAGGGGGCGGTCCTGCACCAGGAGTTCAGGGGGAGGAGGCCCAGGCAAGGGGCCTTATGCTGTGTCTAGGGCAGTTGAGGGGCTACAGGGAGACCATTGAGTTCCCTTAACTGTGGCCTTGTAAGTGAGACCTCTGAGCAGCAGGCAAGGAGGGTGAAGGATGGGGGCCATGGATTTGGGGGGTCAGTCAGGTCAAGGGAGGATGGAGGGTGATGTGTGGAGGGTGCTGGCTTCCAGCCTGAAAAGGAGGGGGAATTCTGCCAGTACTCATGGCTCGGTACTCCTGAGGCCAGCAGAGGGACTAAGATGACTTGGCCTCCCAACCTTGGGTCTGGGGCAGAAGTGGGGAGGCATGTGGAAGGAGTAGGTGGGCAGACCAAGGGGATCCCTTGGGGAGACTGGCCACCTCCTGCATCTCTGGTCTCCAATGTCTGTCTTTCCTCCCTCCCCTCTCCTGGCCAGTCTGCTTTCGGGGGGCCATAGAATCCCATCCTGCCGGCCCCAGCTTGCCCTGGTCCCCTTCCACAGGCCCTTGGGAACTCTGCCCTGGCCCCCCTATCCAGAGACCAGATAGAGGCAGGTGGGAGCATGGGGCCAGGATGGGGCTCTGGGTGGGCCTCGTGACAGGCGGTGCTGTGCACAGGCCTTGTGCTGGGCTTGAGGTGAGAAGGAAGCCGCAGCCACCTGGCTCCCTCAGCTGTGTGAGCAGACGTTCTGCCACAGCCGGTCGGTCGTCTGGATGGGGGGAGGGGGGTGGACAGCTGGCCTAATCTTGCTCCTGTCCAGGCCACTGTGGCCCTGACAACTCCAGTGCCTTGGGCACCAGTGGGACCCTGCCCTGGCTCCAGGGTGGCCCCAGCCAAGGGCACCGCCTGCCGCCTGCCCAGGGGCCTCTCAATATTGAGGACAATAGGAGAAGTGTGTGGGTAGCTGTTCTCCTGGGAAAGAATGTGCACACAGGATTCCTCCCGGTGGGCCGTGGGCCCTGGACTCGGGAGGAGTGATGAGCTGATAAGAGCCTGGCTTGGCTCTCCTGGCTGCAGAAAAATGACACCTGTTAGGGGCCAGCACTCGGCCCCCTTAATCCTGGTCTGGGGGGGCACCAGCTCCCTTTGTGTATTGTCAGTGCCAGCGGTGGGTGCCCCTGCGGTGCCCACCCAGCTTGAAAAGCAGGCTGTGGGGGGTTTTGGAGGAGGCACAGTTGTCTGGGAAGTGGGCGAGGCCAGGCCTCGCTTTGAGGAGAGGTGGGTGGGGAACAGGGCCGCCATGCTCCAGGTTGGCCTCAGCTGTCACCTCTTCCAGGAAGCCAGAGGACAGCCTAGTAGTGTCACTCTTTACTGTAGCTGTAGCTCATCTCTGGGGAGGTCAGGAGGGTCCCTCATGGGTTTCCTCCAAATTACTGGGCTGGCTGCCCAAGGTCTGAGGAGTCTCTTCACCCCTCCACTCCCTGGCTGTGCTGTGAGGTCCAAGATGTTCCCTAGTCAGGCCAGCCCCCACTACCCTTGGCCCTGACATCGGTCTGCTGCACACACCTGCTGGCCTCAGGTGCATAGACAGTGGGCCAGATGCCGCAGACCATCGACCTGGGCGTCTGGATGCTGGCTTTGCAGGCAGTGTGGGCACTGCTGATGGGCAGAGGGGCCCTTGGAGTCCCCAAGGTCTGGATGTAAGGCGAGGGCTCGGAGCTCTGCTGGATGAGGGTGTGCTGTGGGCTTGGTGGCCTGGCCTGGGCTGGGCGATGACCAGCCTGCTTTCTGGTGAGGCCTAATCATTAAGGGATGTCAGTGGGCTGGGCCAGTTTGGTTGACAGGTGGCTGCGCTGAGGCCTCTGTAGAAGGGCAGGCCCCGACCTGGGTGGCACTAGGCCGCCAGGCTCATCACCCATGGACCAGCCCTCATCTTCCTCTGCCCCTCCCAGCGGTTCCCTGTTGGCCTGGTGCCTCTGGCCGCAGGAGGAAGCCCGGCCGCCCAGCTGGCAGGCCTTGTACCTCGAGACCGGCAGCCGGACGAGGGAATGGAAAAAGGCAAGCCTCAAGCTGCGTTTGTTTTTCTTAGCGATACCTGAGGTAGACGCGGCCAGGGAAGTGGTCTGGCCCGTGAGGAAAGGCTGCCGGGGGCTCCCAGACCAGAGCATGTCATAGCCGCTTACTCCCAGCCCTGGCCACCCTGTCTGTGCCCAGCACCTGGGAAGCCAGCCCCAGGAAGGAAGCTAGTCATTGATGTGACTCTGTGGCAGTCGAGGTGAGGTCCCTCCGTGGCTCTCTGAGAGCCTTCCTGGCATCCTGCCTACCCCTTTGTGTGACATCTCTGTGAGTCTGTGGCAATGTGTGAGGCCTGAGGTGCAGTGACTGGGACAAACAGAGGTAGCCTGGCCACTCTGGTTCCTCCATGAAGCCACCACTGCCTGTCTTCTCCTCATAGCCATCAGTGAAGCTGGGGTCCCACAGAACCCCCACGCCCCCCACAGGCCCCGCTCCTCCCACACACACACCTTGGGCTCCAGCATCCTGCTCTGAAGAGGGGCCAGCCAGCTGGTAGCCCGCAGGGTCTGGGGGTCCTGCAGGTTCTATTTGCTCTGGGGGCCGCTGAGGGTGGACAGGGACATATTTCCTAGGCAGTTCAGAACCAGTGTCTCAGCACTGGAATTTGTTTTGAATTTGATTCACACAGAAATTAAATGCTGTCTGGTGGGTCCCACTGTCTTGGAGTTTGCTGAGTCCTGTATCTGCCAGTTGATCCCCAGGGTGGCCAGGTGAGGAGCGCCTCTTGGGTGGCCAGTCAGTGACGGACCTGGGGGCTGACTGATACCTCTTCGTGCTCTTGAATGTTGGGGCCCTGTTAGATGGGGAAGCCAGGGTCCTGCAGCTCTCCCAGATGACGGAGGTGACAGTTGTCATAGACACAATGTCCTTGCCCCACCATGAGCAGCCTGTTCCTGTGGGACTGCCCTCCTGTCCACAGCCTCCTATCCTGGCCTCCTTGGCATGGTGGACACTGAGTGACAGTAGAGCCCTCTGAAGACCCCAAACCCCCTCAGTGTCTGCATCAACCCCACCCTTGTCCCTGCCATATACATGCTGGGTGGGAGGCTGCAGGCTGTGGGAGAACGGAGGGTTAATCCCAGAACCAGTGTCTCAGCGCTGGAATTTGTTTTGAATTTGATTCACACAGAAATTAAACACCGTCTGGTGGGGCTGAGGTTTCCTTGGCAGGGCACTGTGGCTTCTGGAACTCCAGCCTCTTCTCCTCCGCCCAACTCAGGGTCTCGGCTCCCCATTCCTGGGGAGCTGGGTTTGTGGGCAGGGTGGCCCTTGGGGTGGCCAGGCCTGTTGGTAGGAGGAAGGGCTGTCAGAATCCGTTGCCCCCCCAAACCCCATCAGGTAAGAACAAGGCACTTGGAGTAGAGGCACTGGGCAGGGTGGCTGGGCTTGGCTGGGCCATTCAGGGCTGGGACCCCGAGGACAAGGACGCCTCCAGCCCCCACCTGGGCCACACCTGTACTCCCTCCCCTCATCTGCCACCTGGCTGCCCTTGGGGGCAGGTATGATAGCGTGCTCAGAGGGGTGGCCTCTGTCCCTAAGCATCTGGGCATGACAGCCTTAGGCCTGGCCCTCAGACAGGGATGGGTGTTTCCAGACTTGTTTCTGTCTGTCATAGGTTCTTTCCTGCTCTCTGTGGGGCTGGGGTGGGGTCTCTGCAGAGCTGCTACAGGTGGTCAGGGAGGTGGGCTCTCAGCAGCATGGGACTTAATCCAGGGCGATCTTAAGATCCCTATTTTGATTGCATCTGCAAACACCCTTATTCTAAATAAGGTCACATTCTGAGGTTCTGGATGGGCGTGAATTTGGATCCCTTTATCCTCTGCTTCAGGTTCTTTCTTTTTTTTTTTTTTTTAAAGATTTTTATTGGGGAATTGGGGGAAGGGGAACAGTATTGGGGAATTGGGGGAAGGGGAACAGACAAGTTGCTGTCGTTTTGTTCTTCAGTCTAGTTGTGGAGGACGTTGCTTCACTGGCCCAAGTTGGCACCATCATTGTGCTCTTCTCGGGCGAGGCAGGTTAGTTGCCGGCTTCTGGACGGCCGCTCACTGCGGCTGCTGGCTGCTCACGCTGGCTGCTGGCTACACACAGTAGCCCATGGAAACCCACTGCCACAGGGGCTGCAGCCTACGCTGTCGCCGGCGACTCACAGCAGCCCAGCTCCAGGTTGAGCTGTTGTTCAGCATCTTGCTGTAAAGGGCAGTGTCACTGGCCCTTATATGTGGGATCCAAACCGGGGCCCTCTGACGTCCCAAGGCAGCTCTTAACCATCGCGCCACTCGGCCGGCCCCCAAGTCAGTTCTTAACCATCGCACCACTCGGCCGGCCCTGCTTCAGATTATTTCTGCAAACAGTTTTTGAAATATGGTGACCAGCAGGGTCAGGGACCACTAGGTGCACATGGAAATGCAACCAAGGCCCTGCCCAAACGATGGCAGCAGGCCGGTTGGTTAGTGTGCAGCACAAAGCAGGTCTCACTGTTTGCAAGGAATGAGACACATGGACTGACCCAGCAAGTCTGGACAAACCAAGTAGAACTAGAAAAAAAAAAAGTAAGTAATGGACTGATTTGAAAGCAGATTAGAAATCCCTGAAGAGAATTAGCAAGCTGGAAGGTAGGTCAGGAGAAATTACTGGGGTGTAGCATGGGCAGGAGACACACGGAACGCAGGGTGAGAGACCCTACGTTTTCACTAGGGGCCCAGAGGTGGGGACAGGGCCGTGTCTGGAGAGAATGGCCAAAGATTTTCTGAAATTGCTGGGAGCAATCAAAGAGATCCAAGAGGCCCAGTGCCTCCCTGAGCAAAAACATGAACACTCGTGCCAGAATGTAATGATTTGGAAGTGAAAAACGCTGGGGACAGAGTCATGAAGCAGTCGGAACAAACAAAATGCAGATTACCTTCCGAGGGCCTGTGGGCTGACAGTAAACTGAAGACACCACCAGACAGTCCACTCAGTGTATGAAAGAAAATACCTGTCCACAGTGAGTGACATACAGACATTTTCAGAGAAACTGAGAGTCACTCTGAAGGAACCCAGATGTACAGCTCAGGCCTGGGCCATGGCCCTGCTGCACTCCGGACACGGGAACAAATGAAGAGAGGCAACAGTTACGTGAAGGGGGGACAGGGAGCACTGAACAACCTCTTGTCAGATCCTGAATACACAACAGCATACAACCCAACGTCAATGGTTGTGTTCTGAGGCCTCCTATTGCCCAGAGGGGACAGTGTTGACCATGTTGGATGTGGGTAAGTTACAGACCTGTGTAATTTTGAGGGTATCCATGAAAATGTAAAATTTCAAATTACAAAGGGGGACTGGAATAATAATAATAATAATAATAATAATAACAATAATAATAATGGAGGCAAGAGGAGAAAAAGAGAAAAAAACAGGCATGCCTATAGAAAGGATGAATTAAGGCCTCAGGCATAAAGCTGAGGTGATAGGGTTGTAGTCAGGGCCTCTTTTATCCCAAAGAAGGAATAAAGTAGTAGTACAGAAACGAACATTACATTATAGGCTATGCGTGAGAGACACAGGATGTAAGGAGAGAGAAGGAAAGTGGATGGAGAGAGAGCCCACCGACTCAGTGGGCCGTGAGATGAAGCGGGAAAGGGGAGTAAGCGGTGCGCTTGTGACCAAGGCTCAGTATAGTCACGAGCTATGAGCCAGGTTGTGCACAGTGACCCAAGCTCTTCTTGGTGTCCTGAGGCGACAGTTTTGGAGAGACTGAAGGCAGTGACAGTGGCAGCGCTTAAATGCATATTTTAGAAGTGGAGAGAAGCTTGAAAGCCCTCAGCAAGCATCTGTCACAGCAGTGAGAAAAAGAACAGTTTAGCTAAACCCAAAGAAGGAATTACAAAATTACAAAAGGAAGTACAGAAATTAACAAAATAAAAAACAAACATGCATTAGAAATGAACAGAACCGTCTCTGTGAAGAAAGTCTTAGAAATGCTGAGGAGACTGAGGAGAAGGCTCACACAGGAACATCACACAGATTCTATAGAAAAAAGCAAGGGAACGTAATGAAGAATTTCAGGCCAATAAAACTGAAAATTCAGAGGAAATGGAGAAAACCATAAAAGTAACAGAAACAGACTCAAGATAGAGAAATGTTGACTAATACCATAGTAAGTAAAGAAATCGGGTCATTGGAATGTAAGTAGTGAGGCCTCTGTGGAACCCTCTGGCAGATCCTTGGACAATTAAACATAGATTTTTTTCTATGACCCAGCAGTTCCACTGGGGACATACCCATGAGAAATGAAACATGTCCACACACCAATTTGTACGTGAGTGATCATAGTGGCATTGTACGTAAGAGCTAAAGAGTGAACAAACACCTCATGTGTCCATCAGCTGAGGACAAACAGAATGTGCTCCATCTTACAGTGGAACATTATTTGAAAATGAAAAGGAGTGAAGCACTGACATGCGATACAACATAGATAGATCTTAAAAACATTGTGCTCAGTGAGTGAAGCCAGACACAGATGGCCACATAGTGTGTGATTCCATTATATGAAGCGCCCAGGACAGGCAAATCCACAGAGACAGGAAGTGGGTTAGCAGTTGCCAGGCACTGGGGTAGGGGGTGCAGGTTGATCACTAAAGGCTATGGGGTTTCTTTTTGAGGCCATGAAAATATCCTAAAATTGACTGGTGGTGTTTCCAAACTCAAGGGGTTCGCTGCTTGGGGTGTTCCATTCAAGAATGAGAAGTGGTTGTCGTTAGGTAGTTTTATTTATTGTTCTTGCAGCAAGTAAAGGAGCGGGGATTCACACCCTAAGCTCTCTTTTGGAAGAGGCTTAGCCATTGTTTATACACTATTTGGTTAATTACATGTTGATTTCTTCTTTGCAGTTGGCTATACTTATGGGTTGGGTTCTGTCAAGCTCATCCTGTTTACAGCTGTGTCTGCAAAATACTGTGCTACATTTTAACATTTAGCAAGAAAAAATTTAGTAACAATCGCCCAGAACTTGAGAACAGTGGTGTTTGCCGGTATCTGTGAAAATCCTACAAAACATTGAGTTGTGTACTTTAGATTCTATGGTACGTGAATTCTATCTCGATGAAATTGGATCAGAAAGGAAAAATTTTCTGCCAAGAAAAGGTCAGCTTGCATGGCTTCATAGCAAGTTCTACCGAATAGTTAAGACACGATTCTAATCTGACATACTCTTTCAGGAAATTTAAAAAAGAACGCTTGCAGGCCAGCCGAGTGGCGCAATGGTTAAGAACTGGCTTGGGACGCCAGAGGGCCGCGGTTCGGATCCCACATATGAGGGCCAGTGACACTGCCCTCTACAGCTAAGATGCTGAACAACAGCTCAACTTGGAG
>NW_017731697.1:18043-93346 GCF_001890085.2 Hipposideros armiger
GAAGCAACATCTTCCACAACTAGACTGAAGAACAAAACGACAGCAACTTGTCTGTTCCCCTTCCCCCAATTCCCCAGCGCTGTTCCCATCCCCACAATTCCCCAATAAAAATCTTTAAAAAACTAAACTAAAATTAAAAAAAATAATAAAAAAGAACACTTGCTAAAGCACCTAAACTCAGCAGCAAGAGCACAAAGAAAATTACAAACACAGATTCAAAGGGCCCACACACAGCACCATCAAAACCCATCACTAGGATCACTTGGTGTCCAATGTGGGAATTCTCAAATTTAGCAGATCAAGAGAGAAAAATCATGTACCAAAGGTGCAGGGATGACATTTGATGAATTTCAACATCTATTTTTGATTTTAAAAAAGCTTTTAGCAAATGAAAAGCAGAGGGAACATCTTTAACCTGATACAGGGCATGTAGAAGACACTTGGCGAATCTCACGCTTAATGCTGAAATGGCAAAAGCTTCCCTTTAAAACCAGGAGTAGACAGGGACGCCTGCTGTCATTCTTGACTGAATGGGGGTGATGCCAGCTGTCTTAACAGACCCTCAAGCAAGATGGGAGTCTTTCTGGTATAGTACGAGTGGTCTGGCTCTGCGGGCACGCTGATCTCATCTCTGGCCTTGTAGTGCTCTAGCAGTCTGTAGAGCGCCCTCGTCTCCCCCATGAGTTTGGGCATGTGGAGGGGACATGACAAGGCAGAGGGTCCCCACTTCCTGGTGGTGGTGTACAGCAAGATGGGGACCTTTTGGAGAATAGTTTGGGGACTGTATTCATTACATTAGAGTGTGGATGGGTTTCTACAATAAAATGAGATAGAAGCAACACAGGAGAAGGCTGAAAATGAGGTGCAATAAAGTTAAGAACTTTTGTTTATAAGAAAACACCATGAAGAGAATATAAAGGTAGCCATCCCTGGGCCGGGGGTGGGGTGGTGGTGGAGGACTCCTGCCCTTCCTGCAGGAGGTTGCCCAGTGTGGTCACTGTAAGGACTAGATAGTGGTCCCCTCTGACCTTGGGAGGGAGGGGCTCAGAAGCTCCTGAGCACAAGGCCTTCCCCTCCCTCAGTCCCTTCCTTGAATCCTTTTGCCTTTTGTTGTTTTCTTTTTAGAAGTACTAAAGTTTTAGGTTTTACATTTAGGTCTATGATCCGTATTAAATTAATATTTGTATATAGTACAAAATGTGGATCAGTGTTATTTATCTGTTTGCATATGGCTATCTAATTGCTCCAGTACCATTTGTTGAAAAGATTATTCTTGCTGCACCAAGTTGCCTTTGCACATTTATTTTTAAAAATCTGTTTCCCATGTATGTATGGGTGTATTTCTGGGATTTTATATTCTCTTTCTTTGATTTATTTGTCTATGTTGACACCAACACCATACTTTCTTGGTTACTGAACTTCATAATAAGTCTTGGAATCTGTAGTGTTAGCCCTACAGCTTTGTTCTGGTTTTCTTTGTTTGTTTGTTTTTAACTTGCTTTGGCTATTTTATTATTATTTTCTATCTCTCACCCCTTCCCCTTTGGCAACCATCAACTTGTTCTCTATATCATGGGTCTGTTTTTGTTTTGTTTATTAATTCATTTTGTTTTGTTTTGTTTTAAGATTCTATATATAAGTGAGATCATATGGTATTTGTCTTTCTTTGTCTGACTTAGCTTAATATTTCTTTTTTTTTTTTTTTTTTTTTTTTTTAGCTGAGCCATCCTGCTACCTGTTGGCAGCTTAGCGGCCGCTCAGCTCGGGCTGGCCTCGAACCGCTGTTGCTCAGAGGCATAATATTTCACTTAGCATAATATCCGCTAGGTCTATCCATGTTGTCTCAAATGTCAAGATTTCATTCTTTTTTGTTTTGAATAGTATCCCATTGTAGGTATGTACCACATCTTTTTATCTGTTGATGGACATCTAGGTTGCTTCTGTATTATATTGCTAGTAATAATGTAGGGGTGCATATATCTTTTCAAATTAATGTTTTTGTTTTCTTTGGATAAATACGCAGAAGTGGAATTGCTGGATCACAATGTAGTTCTATTTTTAATTTTTTGAGGAACTTCCATACTGTTTTCCATGGTGGCTGCACCAATCTGCAATCCCACAAACAGTGCTCGAGGGTTCCCTCTTCTCTACATCCTCACCAACACTTGTTTGTTGATTTATTGATGATGACCATTCTAAGGAGTGTGAGGTGATATCTCATTGTGGTTTTTATTTGTATTTCCCTGACGATTAGTGATGTTGAGCATCTGTTCATATGTCTATTGGCCATCTGTATGTCCTCTTTAGAGAAATGCCTACTCAGGTTCTCTGCCCATTTTTTAATTGGATTGATTTTTTTGATGTTAAATTGTATGAGTTCTTTATATATTTTGGATACTGACCTCTTATTGGATATATTATTGGCAAATATCTTCTCCCATCCATTCAGCAGGATGTCCTTTCATTTTGTTAATAGTTTCCTTTGCTGTGCGGAAACTTTTTAGTTTGATGTAGTCCCATATGTTTTTTTCTTTTGTTTCACACCCTCAAGGAGATATAGCTCTATGTGTGTGTGCGTGTGTGTGTGTGTACACACACACACACACACACGCACACACACTAAGAGCAGTGTAAAAGAGTTTACTGTCTATGTTTTCTTCTGGGAGTTTAAAGTTTAAAGTTTCAGGTCTAACATTTAAGTCTTTAATCCATTTTGCGTTTATTCTTGTATATGGTGTAAGGAAGTGGTTTAGTTTCAGCTTTTTGCATGCATCTGTTCAGTTTTCCCAGCACCATTTATTGGAGAGACTGTCTTTACCCCATTGTATTTTTTGCCCGCTTTGTCAAGGTTAGTTAATCATATAAACATGGCTTTATTTCTGGGCTCTCTGTTCTGTTCCATTGATCTCTGTGTCTGTTTTTATGCCAGTACCATGCTGTCTTGATTACTATGACCTTGTAGTATAGTTTGGTATCAGGTAGTATGATAACTTTCTCTTTTTCCTATCTCAAGATAGCTTTGGCTATTTGGGGTCTTTAATGGTTCCATATAAATTTTAGGATTATTTGTTCTAGTTCTTAGAAGAATGCCATTGGTATTTTCATAATGATTGCATTGAATCTGTAGATTACTTTGGGTACTATGGACATTTTAATGACATTAAGCCTTCCAATCCATGAGCAAGGTGTAGTCTTCCATTTATTTGTGTCTTCAATTTCTTTCTTCAGTATTGTATAGTTTTCAGTGTACAGGTCTTTTACCTCTTTGGTTAAGTTTATTCTGAGGTATTTTATACTTTCTGATGCAATTGCAAAAGGGATTGTTTTCTTAAATCCTCTGATCATTCATTATTGGTGTATAGAAATACAATAGATTTCTGTGTATTGATTCTGTATCTTGCAACTTTTTGGAAGTCATTTATTAGTTTAATAGTTTTTTTGGTGATAGTTTTTTTGGTGGAGTCTTTAGTGTTTTCTATTAATATATATAGTATCATGCCATCTGCAAATAATGAGTTTTACTTCTTCTTTTCTGATTTGGATGCCTTTTATTTCTTTGTCTTGTCTGATTGCTGTGGCTAGGACTTCCAGTACCATGTTTAATAACAGTAGTGAGAGTGATCATCTTTGTCTTGTTCCTGATCTTAAAGAAAAAGCTTTTAGATTTTTCTTATGATGTTAGCCATGACTTTGAGTAAGGCCTTGGGAGCAGAGCAGTGTGGCTGCGGTAGGGTTCCAGCTTCCTGCTACCTCTGGGTGGAGGGCCCTGCCCTCATTCCCCATGTGCAGTGTAGATGAGGGGCCGTGGGTGGGTATGGGAAACTTGTCCTCAACCCACATAGGCAGTATGGATGCAGGTGGACCTGGGTGTGGGGGGACCCCTGTCCTCGGTCTCCTTGGACTGGAAGGCAATGTGGCTCAGGTGGGGGACACACTGCCTCCCCGGCCTGGGAAGCAGTGTGGCACACCATCTTTCCCCGGTCCCCATTCACACTCACAGCTGCCCCTTCTAGCCTGGCCCCAGATCCCCCCAGGTTGGCCCCACCATAGGGGGTCCTCTTGGATGCTGGAATGTTTTCGCCCTGCATGGAGCTCGGTTAATCTCAGGGAATCCAGCCTGGGTCGTGCAGGTTGGAGGCTGCACGGTTTCTGCCGCCTGGCACCGGTTCTGGGCACAGCTGTTGACATTCCTGTCTGGGGACAAGTCTCCATGTGAGCTGCCTTTGTGTGAGGAGCGTGGTTCTTCCGGCCTCCAGCACGGGGTCTACGGGCCCCTGCCTGTTCCCTGCCCGCCTCAGCAGCTGTCTTAGGGCAGAAGGCCTGGAAGTCCACGAAGCCGCCCATGTCAGTTACTGTGTCCCTGTGCCCTTAGGCATGAAGTCCTAACCCCGGGGTTGTTGGCACAGGTCACTGGCTGCCATGCTAGCTTCCTCCCTCACCCTCCACCTCTCTAGCTCAGCATCCCAGCTTGGAGCTCACAGGCGCCTTTTCCCCAAAGGCCTTACTGTCTCTGTCCATACCGCTGGGCCACCCACTTGGTGCCCCTTCTGTGCCTTTGGGACCTTGGGTTCGCCCCCAGCCCACACCCATGCTGGCTTCTCACTGTGCACGGGGGTGGGTGGGCACTTCTGGCTCAAAGCATCATGCAGGGAGAGGTGGGCTGCCCCTGCAGTGACATCTGTAGGGACTGGAGCTGGCAGGGACTCCACTGGGGTTTTGCTTGCGGGCACCCTAGGTCTCAGGAGGCAGTGGCAGTCCCTGCTCCCCCATAGCTCTCCAGTCAACCCCAGGGGCTCATGGTGCTGGCTCTGAGCACATGGCTAGCAGGGCCCAGGCCTAAGGTGGGTCTTCTCAGTGCACTAGAGTGTGGAGTGAGGGAGAGGGGTGGTGCAGCCTTGCTCTGGGGCCTACCCATGTGGCCTCACCCTTCCGGCTCAGTGTGCAGGGGTGCCTCTTGCTCCTGCTTCCCTGCCTGCTCCCGTCTGCACCCTGGGGCCTTCTGCCCTGATGTCCCTACAGAGTCCTCCCCCAGGTTCTCCCTGGGCTTCCTGCCCTTGGGAGCTGACCTGAGCAGGTGAGGCAGGCGCTGCCCCTTCAGAGTCTGGGGGCCCGGCCAGGCCTTCAGGAAAGTAGATAGCTCCACCCCAGGCAAGGCCTGGGAGAGGCCATGCTGTGGTAGGTATTTGGGGGGTGGGGCAGGGGTAGGGAGGCTTTGAAAAGTAGTACCCAGGTTGTCCCCAGAGGAGCATCACCACTGGGGATCTGGTAGAGGGTGGGGTCCTAGGAGGGCCCACCCGCCTCCCTTTCTGTGCAGAAGCTGTGGCTCTCAGAGTAAGCCTGGTGGCCCCTGTGCCCTGAGGGGCCTTTGGAGAGGTAGCAGGAGGGGGGGATGGGCACGCGGGGCGGGGCGGTCGCTCCAGTGTCTGGGAACACCTGGTTTTCATGGTTGGGCTGGGGTGGGGGGCTCTCGCCTTGGGGCCCTGAGTCCTGCCCCTGAGCGGGTGAGCATGCTTCCCTCCCTAGGACTGAGGGTCTGGGTGTGGCTAGGCATAGACATGCCTAGGGCCCAGATGTGCACTTATCTATCTGGGGCCACGAGGCCAGTGGGTCTGAGCATGTAGCAGAAAGACGGTCAGTCCTTGGATGGAGCAGGTGATGGGGGATGGGATGGGCAGGCAGGTCAGAGGGCAGGCTACTGATTCAGTGGGTGAGGGCCTTGGGTCGAGCGCAGGAGAAACGGTTGGTTCCCCAGTAGTACCTGGGACCTGGACAGAGAGGCCTTGTCTGGCTCAGGCGTTCTGGGAGACCCCATCTGACAAAGGACCATGTGCAGAGGCTGTTGGGGAGTGTGCTACGACCCTCCCCAAGGGCCTACCCTCAGCAGGGGATGGCGGAGGTGGACATCCTAGAGCAGGGCTTCTTTAGCTGTAGGTAATCAAGGCAAGGGAGTGGGTGTGGCTCCTGCACCCTTCCTGCCCTGCCGTGTGCGCCTTCCCTGGGGTGTGTGTGTGCGATGGCTCTTCCTCTGGGGCGGTGCTCACCCCAGCCTCTCTGCACAGACTGACTGGCAGTGAGCCCCTGACCATCCTCCCGCTGACCCTGGAGCCCGAGACGGCTTCGCAGGCACACTACAAGGCCTGCGACCGGCTGAAGCTGGAGCGGAAGCAGCGGCGGATGTGCCGCCGGGACCCGGGCGTGGCCGAGACGCTGGTGGAGGCGGTCAGCATGAGTGCGCTTGAGTGTCAGTACCAGTTCCGCTTTGAGCGCTGGAACTGCACCTTGGAGGGCCGCTACCGGGCCAGCCTGCTTAAGCGAGGTATGCCAAAGGCGGAGCAGGGGGCCCGGCCCAGGTGCACCACCTGTTGAAAAGATCCGAGGTCAAGGGAGAGGAACTGGGGGGGTAGAAGAAGACCAAGGAGCTAGCTCCTGCCCCAGTTCTTCCCAACTTCCCCTGCCCCACCCTCCTGCTCCCCCAGACCCCGCTCCTTCCGCGGCCCACACATGCATGAGCAGTTGCTGGCAGGACTAGGGGCGTTTGGTAACTTTGACAGGCCCCAGGCAGCTCTGATGGCTCTTGCCACATGCAAGTGGCCAAGGCCCAGGGCCGAGGCACTGGTGGCAGGGGCCCAGCTGGTGCCCAGAGCCTCATCTCTCATGCCTCCTTCTGTATGCGAGAGCTGCTGGGGACTCATATGAAGCTCTCAATGGGCTCGTTTAAAAATTGGAACCTGAGGCCCAGGCAGAGCTCCCTGAGGGGCCTCTGGGCCATTCTGGTGGGTGGAAGACCGGGATGGATGGGATCTCTGGTCGGGTTACACAGCCACAGTGCCTCTGGATTCTCTCCCTTCTCAGGCATGTAGGAGAGCCTCCTGTCCCAGGTGCACAGTTAGCCCAGGCAGGTATGACCCCCATCCCCATGTTGAACACCTGAACGGTCCTTCAGCTGTCAGGGATTCGGGGCTTCATCAGGAATGCCTTGGTTTGGTGGCACAGAGTGACGGGTTTGCTGCTGCGGCTGCTGACTGGCCCTTCTACCCCCACAGGCTTCAAGGAGACCGCCTTTCTCTATGCCATCTCCTCTGCTGGCCTGACGCACGCGCTGGCCAAGGCCTGCAGTGCAGGCCGCATGGAGCGCTGCACCTGTGATGAGGCCCCTGACCTAGAGAACCGGGAGGCCTGGCAGTGGGGCGGCTGTGGGGACAACCTCAAGTACAGCAGCAAGTTTGTCAAGGAGTTCCTGGGTCGGCGGTCGAGCAAGGACCTGCGTGCCCGTGTGGACTTCCACAACAACCTCGTGGGTGTGAAGGCAAGCGGGGCGGGGTGGGGCGCAGGGGTAGGGGTGTGGAGGGGTTGCATGGGGCAGGGGGGTTGGTGGTGGTGGTGCTGACCAGGCTCGGCTCAGAGATGGCTGGGGGGCTGGGAATGGGTGGGGGGTGCTGCCTCTGTGCTTTAGTTCAAGCCATGTGGTGACATCCAGGATCCTTGAGTCTTCTTGCTTATAAGGCTCATTACCTGTCAGGTAGATGGAGATGCTAATTGTTATGGAGGGTGCCCGTGGTCTCCCGTAGAGGGTGTCCTGTGGTCTCCTGTGGAGAAATGGAACTGGAAGGCCTACTTTCTGCTGGTTGGGGAGGAGCTAGGTGGGTCTGGGCTTGTCTGCGTCTGGCCTTGGGTGGTCAAGGCCACTAGGAGGGTCTTTATGATGGGTACCATCTCTCTAGGAGGAAGACAGACTGGGCACTGCTTGCCGGCCCTGAGGGGTGGGCAGTCCTGTCACCAGGGACATAAGTGGAGGCAGTCTGGGATGTGTGCAGGCCAGGGGTCTGAGGGAAGGGCTGGAGTGTGTCTGACCCAAGTGTGTGCGGGGGTGCCTCTGCCTCAGTGATCTCATCTGCAGCCAGGACTCCGTTCTGAGGGCACCCAGCACACAGACTTAGGAAAAGGAATGTCTTGGCCTTCTGGCTGGGCCTTTCTGGCTTGCAGGTATGGCTGGGCCTGGGGGGACCTGGCTCCTGCCACCATCCACCCTCCCTGCAGTCCCTTGGCTCCAGGCCCACAGCACTGAAGGAGGAGTCAGGTCTGTGCCATAGTCCTCACTGTGGATGGAGCACTACCCCCTTAGTCCCTGAGTGATCTGGGCCACCAAATGCCCCTAAGGCTTAGCTAGGGCCTGGGAGAGTCAGGATGCTTTGCTTTCTACTGGGTCACTGGGAATGTGGAGCCCCAGCGTGGCGGATGGAATTAGAGCCAGCCTGCTCTTAGCCTCTTTATTGACAAGCTAGAGTTCTGAATCATGGACGGGAGCTCCCTCTCTCCTTCCACCCTCTGGGGAGGGGTGTGGGCAGATTAAATCCCCAGGCAAGGCCCTTTCCTTTGCACTCGCCTTTTGTAAGCTATACATGAAAACTCAGAATATGAAAAGTGCTCCATTAGCTCCAGGCCTGAGTAAGCAGCGTTTTAATTAAACTTGTCAGTGATTCTCAGCAGAGTGTCATTAAATATGACTCTTGTTGCCTGGCCAAAGAGCAGCTATGTTTCTTAGTCCCCTTGGGTGGCTCTTCTTGGGGGCTCAGGCCTGGCGTGGGCCACAGGGGAGGGCCTCCCTGCCCTTCCTCTTCACATTTCTCCAGGGGTCCCGGAGTGGGCAGTCCATCAGGAGGCCCAGTTGGCCTGACTTCCTGGCTTTGCAGGTGGTATCCAAGTGTTGGAAGGGGAAGGAGTTAGTCTGGGTTGGGTCAGGTGGCACCTGTACGTGCTGTAGCAACAGGTCCCGGTGCTTAGGCAGGGACGTGGTCATCTCAGTTGTAGACTCCAGTGGCCAGTCCTGCCTACTGGGAGTGCAACGCTCCAGAGAGGAGACTGCTGGGTCCTGGCTGATGGGGTACTGATGGTGGGGCTGGAGGATGGTGTGCCTTGCCCTTGCAGGGAGGAACATACGGGTGGGAAGGGATTATCTCCACAGGGCCACAGGTGCTGTGGTAGCGGCTCTGGAGGCCACACTGCTGGCTGTGGGGCTTGTATCCTAGGAGATCTGTGGCTTGAAAGGGGAGAGCTGGATGTGCAAGCTGGGGAGCCTGAGTGATGGGTGGTGGTGGTCCCCTGGGCTGTGCCTGGGTCTGAGGGTCATGGGGCTTGGTCATGGGACTTGGTCCTGGGCTGGGTGCCGGTCTCAGCCTCTCTGGGGTTGTCCACAGGCTCTGCTCTTTGTCCTGCCAGGCATGGCCCTGATGCTCACCTCCCTCCCTCCTTCACTCCAGGTGATCAAGGCTGGAGTGGAGACCACATGCAAGTGCCACGGTGTGTCAGGCTCCTGCACTGTGCGGACGTGCTGGCGGCAGCTGGCACCCTTCCACGAGGTGGGCAAGCGCCTAAAGCACAAGTATGAGACGGCGCTCAAGGTGGGCAGTACCACCAACGAGGCTGCCGGCGAGGCTGGAGCTATCTCACCGCCAAGGGGCCGGGCCACAGGGATGGGCGGCGACCCTCTGCCACGCACACCGGAGCTCGTGCACCTGGACGACTCGCCCAGCTTCTGCCTAGCTGGCCGCTTCTCCCCCGGCACTGCTGGCCGCAGGTGCCACCGCGAGAAGAACTGTGAGAGCATCTGCTGTGGGCGTGGCCACAACACGCAGAGCCGGGTAGTGACACGGCCCTGCCAGTGCCAGGTGCGCTGGTGCTGCTATGTGGAGTGCAGGCAGTGCACCCAGCGTGAGGAAGTCTACACCTGCAAAGGCTAGCGCCATGGCCGTGTGTGCAGCGCCACCTGCAGGCTGAGCCCCGGGCCGGCTGCCCCCAGCATATTTGGGAAGAAGGTGGGGGCAGGAGCCCGGGTAGGCTGGGTGGTGTCTCTGCCCCTCGCTGTCTTACCTGAAAGGCCTGGCCTGACCTCCGCATGCCCTCTGCTTGTTCCTCCATGGAACCGACAGCATTGCACTGATGCTTGCCAGGCTGTGTCTGTCCCTGAGGCTCCACCTCCTGCGTCATGATGCCCCTCACCACCTGGGCTCCCTCTGAGGGGTGCGGGTGCACTTTCATGACCACACAGGGCCTGTGCGGCAGCCTGGGGGCTGCCGTGCACTCGCTCTAGGCAGAGTCAAACCACTAGGAGAGGGACGGCTGGCCGCCCAGGTGCAGGGGACACTGCTACCCCCTCTGACATCCAGCACTTCTCTTTGGAGTGATATCAGTGACTTTTAAGTTATTTTTATTTAATATATAATAATTATTTTCTCTGTCCCTGCTATGTCCCAGGCTGAGGCTCCTCCGGTGTGGAGGGGTCCCTTCCCCCCCACCCCCCACTTTTTTGCCTGATCTGCTTTGTGTTTGAAACCACTAAGTCAAGAGAGGTGTTGCGGTTGTTGTTCTGAGGAATTAAAGCGAGCTGTGTCTGGCCACCTCCCTCAGGGCTTCCGGAAGCTAGGTCCCAGGTTCAGGCCAGCTGCCCCCACAGAGGCCATCCTGGGAAGGGTGCCTATGGGCACACAGCCCTGCACTTTGGCCCTAAAATGCAGATTTTGGGGCCAGGGGTGGCAGAGGGTAGCCTGCCTTCCCCAAGGGGTGTGCGTGGGCAGAAGAGCAGGGCCAGCCCCTTGGAGGGTTCATTTCACAAAGAAGGCACAGCTTGCTCTGTGTCTCTGTGTGAGAAGCACAGTGGGGACGGATGTGGAGAGCGTCTGGGGCTAGGATTTGGCAAACAGAAGGCTGTTCTCCTTGGCCATGATGTTGTCTTTGCAGGAAGGGGGAAAGGATGGCCTATACTGACCTGGTTTGGTTTGAGTGTGTGCACATGTATGTGCATGTGTGCATATGTGCTTGCATGTGCAGTGTGTGCATGAGTGCATATGCATGCTTGTGTGAACACGTGCATGTGTCTGCATGTGGTGTATGTGCATGTGCGTGCATGAGAACATAGGCATATGTCTGCATGGGTGTGCATGTTTGTACGTGGATGCATACATCTGTGTGAGCATGTGCATGTGTGTGTGAGCACGGGTGATGTGTGCATGCATGCATGTCTGTGAGCATGTGGCCGTGTGTGTGGGCTTGGTCCGTGGGTGGTTGGGGTGTGGCCTCCACCCTGTGCCCTTCCTCAGCGTGAATGGCAGCCTTGGCTCTGGAGCCTCTGCCCTGGGCCTGTCCTTGGCTGGGTGGCTGTGCTCCAAGGCTGCGGGTAGTGCAGAGGCGGGAACTACTGAGCTAGGACATTCCTCGGAGTCCCTGGGAGGCTCCAGGAGCCCCAGGGGACTGTGTTTTTTAAAAGAAAACCTATTTATGTTGATGTGGGTCTCTTTGTCCCTGTTTTATAGTGTAAATAGTAAAGTTTATTCTCCTGTGGTTCCGAGAATGCCCCATGAAGAACTGTGCTGATGGGGCTGTGTGGAGGCCCATCCCTGGAAGGGATCCAGGTGGGCTCCGTGGTGGTGGCGGCGGGTAGTGTGGTAGTGCGAGCCTGCTCCTCAATCTCTGTAGGCCTGTCTGGACAGGGTGGGGATGGGCTGGGGTGCATCCCAGTCGTCCCTATGCAACCCCACCTGCGGGGGCCCAGAGCAGGTGGGGCGGTATGCTCCTGCGACAAGACTAGCCGGTCACTACTGGGTCTGGAAAGGTGGCAAGTCAGAGGAAGGATATTTTTTTTTAATCAAATACCACATTTAGCTCTATCATAAATATTAAGAACAGTATTTTTTTAAACAAGGCAGAATGAAAACGTCTGCTGGCTGGTTTGTTTATATATAAATATATATCAGAATGTCTTGCTAAGCAAAGAAGCAACTCCCGCTGACAGAGCCTCTCCTTAACGTTTCTCTTCCGTGTGGGAGAGGATCTCTAGAAGAAAACGTCTTTGTGGTGGGGCCAGAGCCCCAGGTTCAGCCTCTCTGGGGGCCGCGGGGGTGGGCGGGCAGGCAGGCAGCCATGCTGAAGGCCAGGCGGGTCCCGGCCACCTGCTCCCCACCGGCCATGCGGAGTTTCAGGCTTGGTTTGGCCAAGTCCAGCAGGCGGGAGGAGAGGGGGCATTCACACACAACTCTCCTCTCTGTTCAGATTCTCCTGCGAGCCTACCCACTTCTCTACCTCATCTGTATAGCGAGTAGGTGTGTACTCGAGTGACTTGGAGAATGTATTTATTTAACGGCTTTGTGTAACAGAACCAGAAATAAATGGAAACACTAAATAAACGTATTTTAAATTATAGCCCGTCTCAGTCTGCTGACTTCAGAGTGGTTCTGGTAAGCCTGAGGGAGGAGGGTCAGAGGAGGGTCCAGGGAGGAGGATCCGTGGGAAGAGAGTTTGAAGGAGGTGGGCCTGAGGGTGGAGGGCTTGGGGAGTAGAGCCCAAGGTAGGAGGTTGGGGCAGGAGGACCTGGGGATATGGGTGTTTAGGGAATTCAGTGTCTCTCACAGACCAAGCACAACCCAATCCGACCTATTCACACATGGTGAGGCCACAGCTCTGATGTGTGAAGACCCCATCTGAGGTCCCTGGTCACTGAGTGGCTGCATGGGTTCTCTCACAATGCTGGCCACCTCCAGCTTGGCCTCTGTCCCAGCACACACTCAAACTGTGCTCCCGGGAGGGCTGTGAGCCTTGAGACCCTTGTCTCTACCACAGTCCCTGTTGGCCTCCAGGTCTGGAGGCAGAAGTCTGAGGTGAAGGTGTGTGTCACAGGGCCGCCCTCCGTCTGGAGGCTCCAGGAGAGGGTCCCTCTTGACTCTCCTGGCTGCCAGGGCTCTAGGCAACCCTGGGCTTGTGGCTACATCACCCCTGTCTCTGCCTCCCTCATCATGTGGCTTCTCCCTTCTCCATGTCTTCTCCCCTCTGTCACTGTGTGGACACCTGTCATGGGACGTAGGATCGCACAGACAATCCTGGATGCTATCATCTTAAGGTCATTAAGTACATCTGCAGAGACCCCATTTCTAACGAAGGTCCCATCCTGAGAGTCAAGCAGATGTGAATTTGGGGAGACACAGCTCTATCCACGGCAGTCCTGGAGATCTGGGGCGAGGGGTGAGGGGTGGGCCCTGTGGAAGGAGTGAGGTCTACACTGGCTGGGCAGGACAAGTAAAACCCCTTCTCTTGATTTTTGGGAAGCAAGGCTTCACTTTCTTGAGCAACTTTTCCCTCCTCACCTCAAGGCCCATATTCTTCGTGGAACAGTGGGGAGAGGCCTCCAGGATGCTGGAGGGGCAGCCCATCTCCCAGCGTATTGGGAACCTGCCTCTGCTTCCCTCTCCCTTCCCCAGGAGGGTTTAGGGGGCCTTGAGCCTAATCTCAGGGCGCTCGCAGGGCCCCAGCTCTTCCTCCTGTTTGGAGGACGCAGCCTCTTCCAGAAGCAGCTTTCTCAGCCTCCCCACATGGCCATCCGTCCATCTGTACACCTACTTTGAGTCTGGGGGGCACACCTCAACCCCCACACCCAGTGTGTCCCCAGACCCTTCCACCCTCCCTGCTAGCTTCTGTCTCCCCTTGAACCTCCTCGTGTGTCCCCCACAGATGTGACTTGCCCTATTGGACCCCCAGTGGCAGCCTATCTCCTGAGAGGTTGCCTCCCTGCCACCTCCAGTGCCATGAGTCCCCAGAAGAGATTTGTGGGGTTCCGCCTAATCTCTGTGTCCAGGCAGAGGGTTGCAGCACCCCCTCTCCAGCCCATGGACACCACTGTGAAGAGGCTGAGAGGTGCCTCTTGGCAGTGGACCCTCTGCCAGGCTGAAGGTCACCGGGCAGCCCTGTGAGACACCTCAGCCAAGCATTAACTCTGCAGGTGAGAGATGAGGGATGGGGGTAGGCAGCAGGGTGGAGGGGATCTTGGGGCATCCTATCACCTGGGGGACCTGGGTGGCCAGCTCCTCCTCAGTGCATATTGCAGAAACGAAGGCCTCCTGGGTACTGATACCGAGAGGTTGGTGGGGGGCTCAGGCCTCTGTGCCCAGATGGAGAGGGCTGCAAGCTGCCCAGGCACGGGGAGCAGGTGGCTTGAATGGGGCCATTCTTCCTGGGCATTGGTGGCTGAAACTGTAGCTGAAACTAACCCAGTATGGGAGAGCGGGGGCCGGGGCTGCAGAGGGAAGAAGGAGACTTCAGGCAGGACAGGCTGGACAGGCCCCTGTGGACTGCTTGCCTCCACCAGGGCTGACTCTCCTCCTGCCGGCATGCAGCCCCCTGCCAGGGAGCCCTCTCTGGACACCTGGGTGTCCCCTCTATCCTGGGTCCTGAGTGTGGTGGAGCTGCCCTGTGCATCTGGCTAGTCTTGCGTGTGTCCATGTGTGTGCGTGTGTGTACATGTGAGTATGCGAGGGGGGCTGGGTTCATACATTCATCTGTGCATGTGTGTGCACGTGTGCATGGTTGTATGTGTATGCGTGTGTGTACATGTGTGTGCTTGCTTGTGTGTACTGTGTGGATGAAGTGCTGGGCTGTTGCTCTCCTTTCTGGCCACCCACCTTGCACAGTGACAGTTTTCTCCTGCTCCGTCTCTGGCCTCCTCTAGCTGAAAAGCTCCTGCTGGCCTGGCCTGGCACCTAAGGCAGGGGAAGGCCTGCCTTGTCCGACCACATCTGCCCGGTGGGCAGAGACACCTATGAGACTGCAAGGTGCTTCCCACCTGTGGGGAAGCAGGCAAGAGGCCCCAAGAAGTTCCACAGGACAGGGTGTCCTTCCAGCTCTCTGGCAAGGCACCCTGGGGTGAGGAGGAAGAGGAGAGAGGAGCCCGCAGTGCTCAGGGCTCAGGCTGGGAGGCTGCCCAGAGCGATTTCCAGCTGACTGGTCTTGGGTAGCATTCACAGGTGCGGAGGCAGCCCATGACGCACAAATAGGTGGCCAGAGGCGATTCTGGGCTGGAGCCCAGTGTGGCCTTGCTGGGATGGGGGTGGGTGCAGGAGGCCGGATGGCTGAGTATTACAGAAGAAGGCACGGTTAGGTAATGTCTCAGACAGGAAGGTATTCAGCTGGATCCTGCCTGCCTTTCCAGGCTGACTTCAGAGATGGAGGGTGAGGTGGAAAGGCAGATGGGGGAGGAAAAGGCAGAGGAAGAAGGAGAGGAGGGGGAGGTTGGAAAAAGTGAGGACAGCAATGCAACAGGCCAGCACAGGGCTCGTGTCATCTCACTGAGAGACCCTGGGGGCCCTGGAATGATGGGGCCATGGAAGGAGGTGCTAGCCCGTCAGGGCCTGGTGGGGCGACACACAGCAGGTGCTCAGGGAGCAGCCCTTAAAAGATGGGAGGAGGCTGCCCAGGAGGGCTGAAAGCTGGGAGGCTGTGGGAAGATCAGGTCTACCTTGGCCTCACCCGGGCGGGCACACAGCCCCTACAACCGGCCCTGCTCTGGGGGTCCCATGGTCTGAGTGGATTCCCTCCTGGGACAGCCCCTCCGTGGGCTGAGGGCTTTTGGCTGCTGTGACGGCCACATGATGGACAGGACGGTGGCAACAGTGCAGTGGGCTTGTGTGCAAGTGCCCTGCACATCCTGGCTGGCTAAGCCTGCCCTTCTTCAGCCATCACTCCAGCTGCCTTCTCTCTCCCCACCGGGGCTACCCGTGGCCCCTCCCACTGTGCTTCTCCAAGCACCTCCCTATTCACTGCCTTGAGGCTCCTCTCCTGGGACTGGACCCTCTCAGCCCACTGTCCGTTACGCAGGTCAGCCACTGGGCGGAGCCAGGACCCTGGCCCTGGGCAAAAGGGCTGCATGCTAGGGCTGCCCGGCCCACCCCAGCTCCCAGGCAGAAGGAGACCCCAGCCTGGGGACAAATATCCTTGTGTGCCTGGTTCCTGGTCCTCACATTCCCTATCTTGGAGGTGAGGCTGACCGCCTGGCTGCTTTCTAACAGCCCTGGATTCTGGATGGGGCCAGGCCAGGGGTCGATGAAAGGTGGAGCTGGGGGCCTGGGGCAGCTTAGTCCCCAGCACCAGCAAACTGTGAGTGGAGTGGAGGAGGGGTCTAGCAGGTTTCCATGGAAATAAGACCAAATAAATATCCCCCCCACCATGACATCATCTGCCCACCAACCCTGTGCTGTGGGGGGTCCTGGGCTGGCAGGGGTGCTGCAGCATCCGTGTTTGTGTTGGGCCCTTGTCCATGGAAACGCTGGAGCAGGAGCCCAGAGGCTCCTGCTGTGGTTATTAGCTGGGTAGCCAGAGGCCCTTCCCAGAGAGGAGGGGTGGGGAGAAGGAGGGAGAAGGGAGAGGAAGAGGAGGTGGGAGGAGAGGGGAGGGGAAGGAGGGCAGAGGAGGGAACACAGGCACTGCTGTGGTTTGATGACAAGGACACTGAAGTGAGCGGTGGGAGGCCTCTCTGCTAGGCCATGGGGATAAGAAGAGGGACCAGCACACTACGCAGGTGAACAGATTGCAGAGCCTGCATGGGAGGCACTGGAATGTCGGGACCTGGAGGGACCAGGAACTGGTGTGGGGTGTGGTTTGGGGCAGGGTGGCCTGCAGGGCCTCAGTGTGGATTTTGTCACAGGGGCACCATGCACTCTCCACCTGATCCTGCCCCCAACTGTGAAGGAGAATTTCTAGCCATCCTACTGCTAGCACTGTGCCAGTTACCTATGGCTGGGGACAGGGGACACCTGTGAATCTGCCTACCGCATGCCCAGATTCTGTCCCTGATTCACCAGGTGTTAACTTAGTCACATTTGACTTGTGGTCTCTCTAAAAACACATGTCTATTTTATCCTGTGAGAGTTGTTGTTCCATCCCAAGACATTACCTGTCACTTTCAGCACATCCTTCTATGACATGGGCACTCACCCATGTGAACATTGAGGAAACACCTCACTGCACAGCTGCTTTGGGTTTTCTACCTGATCTGGAACCATCGACGATGTACTGTTTGCCCTTCGGGGCTGCTAAGGGGTGTCCTGGGCAAGGCGGTGGCTGCCCTTCCCTGCACTGTGTGGGTGCCATGAGCTGTCTGTCCGCTTTCCCAGCACCTGGACCTCTGCTGAAGCAGCGATCACACAGGTGATGTCCTAATCCTGCCATCCTGGCTGCAGTCACTGTATGCTGTTGTTCTGCAAAGAAAACTTTCCCTCACTGACATTTTTTTGCTTTTTACTACTGCCAACGACACATGGATCGTCTTTTTCAATTCAAAGTTTATACTGTGATGCCGTTGTTTATGCTTTGAGTGCTGACGTTCCACATGTGGCTGGGAGGTCCCTCCAAGTGGCCCCTTTGTCTTTCTCTCAGTTTGTGAAGACATCTTGGCTTTCTGGATTCCAGGGGTTTTAGACAGAGGTGAAATGCAGTCACAGAATCCCTTTGGCCACTCTTGGGGGATATAAAAAAAGATGACACTGGAAGAAATAGAAATAATTCAGGACACAGAAGAGATTTTAAAATAAAATCATTACTATCATTAGAAAGATTTGTGGAGGAATTGCACAAAACAAGAATAGAATCTGTGCAAAAGGAACAATAAAAAGAAAAGTGAACTATTGGAAATAAAAATATACCAAGTGAAATATAAACAACTCATTGGCTATCTTGCAGCCATGGAGATCACCTGCTAGTTTTAACCAAGGAGATGTGATGATAAATTCCTTGGAGAGAGTTCCTTCTTTAATGAAAAAGCAAAGCTTGCTAAGAGAATGCCCATTTTGCTCTCACCTTTACCATTTCATCCTTTTCCTGCCTGGAACCCAGGCTGTGATGTAGAAGCTGCAGCAGCCATCCTGGGATCATCAGTATGGAAGCCAAACAAGAAGATGAAGAGGCAAAATAGAGAAGGCCTGGGTTCTTAGTAACCCTGCAGAACTACCCCACACTGCCTTTTCTGTTTCTGGTGTGTGTGTGTGTGTGTGTGTGTGTGTGTGTGTGTGTGTGTGTGTGTTGATGCTCACATGTGATTTAACACAAATGAACATCTGTTTGCTTAAACTCCCATCGGTTTGCAAACTCCCATGGTTATCTGCCACCCAGATCTTTCCTAATTCATAATTCATGTGCACATGGAGCCCGGAGAAGGATGGACGTTGTCAATAGTGGGGACGCTAGGCTAAAATGGAGCCACACTTTCTAAGTTCAGGGACAGCCACCTCTAAACTAGAAGTTCGTGCCTAGCCAGGCTTACATAAAAAACCAGAACAGAGACATTTTGGGGCAGGCAAGTTCTCAGAAAGTTCACTTCTGTTACACTCTTTCTGGTAAATTATTTGAAAATGCACTGCACTGAGCAATTCAGGGGATACAGAGAACAAGACTCCACCTGGCGAGTGGGGAGGAACCTGAGATGGCTGGGGCAGGGGCAAGGACCCCAGGGTAGGGGAGAGGTTGCCTGGGAGCAGGAGTGTAGACCCCTGGCAGGGATGGACAAGAGAGGCGTAGAGAGGGGAGAGGGTGTGCAGCCCAGGGGCCTTTTCTTTAAAGAGTCACTCAACTCACTCACTCATTCTGCAAACACCTGTTGAGCACCTGATACATGCAGATGCTGAAGTGAAGGATGTAAACATTGGAACTACAGCTATCTACTTAATAGAGGGAAAATCTCTGTAAAAGCACAAGGAAAATCAGAGTGCTGACATTGATTATATCGGGGAAGTAAGGGGAAGCTGCCTCCAGTGTCTGTCCATAGAGGCACTCCTGCCAGGACCTGAGGATGCACGCCACCCCATAGGAAACAGGTTGTGGATGCGCTCAGAGACATTACACAGCTACGTCTGCACCACTGCTCCCTGGAGGACAGGGCTCACACGTCTGCACTGGCCACAACTCGAGCACAGGATTGCCTGGTGCTGCTGCCTCATGTCTACCCGGGACCCCTCCCTGTCCCTAGGGAGCCTGAAGCTTGAGAGAAGGGGATGATAGACATGCCTGGACTGAGCCAAACAGCAACACAGGCTGGTCCAAAAGCACGACCTGGAGGAAAAGGTCGGTGTAAACATGTTCGAACTGTAAGCTCTGCTCAGGTAAATTAGCAATACACAGACAAGCACAGGATAACCCACCGTGGGTGCAATCTCAGCATAGAGGCATTCTAGAGACAGGTGCATGGGAGAGGGTGCCTCTACCACCCACACCCTATTCTGGGTGAGTGGGAACAAGAGAGCAAGAGGGAGCAACTGATGGTACAGGAGAGAGGGCATTCCTTTCTCACAGGAGAGAGCTGGGGTTGAGAGCTGGAGGTGAGAAGGTGGTGCTGGCATGCAGATTCAGGAAATGGGTCACAGTGAGGGTGGGCCAGCTGGCTGCCCACCACGGACATTTTCTACCTGAAAGCCCAACTGTCCAGGTGCAGAGAGATGAGGTGAAGTTTGGCCCACTGGGATTGTCGAGGGCAGAGCAGCGGAGGTCTCCATGGAGAGACTGTGATAGTGGACATGGAGGGTATAGGGGCAGTGAGGGTTTCCAGACCATCAGGCCTGGTGGAGGTGGCTTCAGAGTTGAGAGGGTGAGATGCCCTGGCAGGGGACAAGTGTCTGGGGAGGGGCTTCTTCCCCAAAGCTGGAGCCCCTTTCCTGCCCACCCTAAGAGGCATCCCCTGCACCCTGAATTTGGAAGAGAGCCAAGCCAGGGTGATAGGCAGTGAGAATGTCCCTACTTTCTGGTGCAGCTGTTCTGAGCCACAGCCTCTGGCCCTGCCCTGTAGCTTGGGGTGGGCCCTGGGTGGTGAGGGCTGAGGGCTGGTCAGGGGTGACTCCTGGATGCCCTCTCTCCTTGGAGCAGAGAACCCATGGTGTCCTCGTCACTCTGCATTGTACTGCCTCAGGGTGACCAGGCAGGTGTCCTCTAAGCCTGGACATGAAGTTCAAGGGATGCCTGACTGAGCCCTGCAGATGCTGCTTCCTGCAAGGTGGTGGTGGGCACCCAGACATCCAGGTTAGGGATGAGGGAAGTGGGGGCTTCTCTCAGCCAGGCAGGGGGCATAGGTGCCAGGAAACCTGGGATGGGCCTGCCTAGTCAGAGAGCTGTGGCAGGTTGCTTAGGGTTGTCTGAGGGGAGGCTGGTAGAAGGGCCAGATGGGCAGACCCTGCGAGTAGCTGGGGTGAGGAGGTGGGGGAGGGGGCTCATATGAGAGTGTCAGTGTATGTATGTCTAAGTGTATATTTGTGTGAGTGTTACTGGTGTGTGTGAATGTGAGTGTATGAGCATGTGTAGGGCATGAGTATGTGTGTGGGTGTGAAAGAATGTGAGTGTGTGTGAGTGATTGCGTGTGTATGAGAGAGAATGTACGTGTGAGTGATATGTGAGTGTGTGTGTTATAGTGATGTGTGAGTCTGTGTGTATGAACGTGTGTGTGAAAATAACGTGTGTGAGAGTGATATGTGAGTGTATGAATGTGGTGTGTGTGAGTGTGTATGAGTGGGCTGAGATTGCTGGGAGGGCTGTTGAGCCAGTGCTTCCTAGCAGATCACTAGGGTCTGGGAATGGGTGTGTCTAGGGCAGGGCAGCTGGAGCAGGGCCTGGAAGCTTCCGGTATGTGAGCTGGAAAACTCTTGGGGTGACCCAAGGGTTGGATGGTGTGGACCACCGTGGGAAAGCAATGGAGACCCAGCTCCACCAGCTCAGGCCTGGCACTTGGCTGCTGAAGGGTTCTTGCCCAGGAGAGGGGTGGTGGTCCTGGGGGGGTGGCCTCAAAGTGTCACCCTGATCATTTCTCTGTGTGGCCATGACTGCGTTGGACCCACAGTCCCGAGCTCTGAGGCTTTGTCCTCCACCCCCACCCCATGTGTCTATTCAAGCTTACTTCAGGTGGGGGGCCCAGAAAGGGTGAGAGCTCCGAAGGCCACATAGCAGGTAGGGAGGAGGCTGAGCCCAGCCCTGCTGTGACATTGGCCACATCACTGGTAATGGTGTCCACAGCCAGCGACGTTTATGTTGCTCTGGAAGAGAGGCAGTTCCACTCCAGACAGCTCAATAGGGCCACAGGTGATGAACACATGAAACCAGGGCAACAGGGGGCTGTAGCAGTTTCATTACGGGCGTCTGGGCTGCGTGGTCCTCCCAGCCGCCACCTGGGTCTGATTTCTGCCAAGTATGTGACTCGTCAAGCTGGGGAATGTCTCAGTGGCTAAGGCTGGGCTGGATTCCCTCATCCCCCCACAGGGCTGGGAGGGGGCTGGGCCGAGCCTCCACTCCTCCACCAGGCTGAGAGGGGTTGACAGTGCGGGGCACACAGTGTTGCTCAATGCATGCTCACACGGGCAGGAGACTCGGAGAAGACACGCAGGCTCCGCGGAAGTGGGCCCTTCTGGAGGTGGGGTTCCCTGGGCCCTCATGTCTGGGGTGGGAGTAGGGCAGCTGTGTGAATGCCCTGGAACCCTTCTGTTCCTGAAGGCAAGGCTCAGTGCAGTTAAACAAAGCACCCAGGAGGCTCAAGGTGCCCAGCCTGCTTTGCACACGTGGCTTTGCAGAAAACTTTGGCCGCATCTATTGGCAGTAAGGCGCCTCCCAGGCTAAGTCTGTGTGAGACCTGGAAGGACTGTCCCACAGCCCCCTACCTCTTGCTGTGGGCCCGGGTAGCAGGACCCCTAGATTGGCAGACCTAGAGAGGGCCCAGCTGTGCAGGATGGGTCCAGGATGTCGGGAGAGTTGGTTCCAGGCTCTTGAACAGCTGGGGCTTGAACTAGAGAGGGGACATGCTCCAGCGGCTGCCGGGAATGCAGGGCCCCGTGGGCTGGCCAGCTGTGAGTCCTGCCCCTCCCCAGGCCTGAGGGTGGGAACCGCCCCGCAGCCACACCAAGGTCATGGCCTGGAAATGGCTTGGCTCCTGGCTCAGCTGGGCATCTGGCCAGCCTTTCTGATCACAGCTGGGCCTCCAAACCAGACCCCAGGGCTAGGCTGTGTCTTCCAGATCCCAGAGCAGGGCCATATTTCCTAGACCCCAGGGCCAGTTTCAGATTCTCTGAGGCTAGCTTCCTGAATCTGCACCTCTCTCAGGTGGGGTCTGAGACCCAGAGGCTTTGTGGAGATAGAGGGTGAGCGTGGTTGGCTGGCCCTCTACTCACCCCAGCTTGGGGGTCCTGTGCCCACTTCAGCCTGGTGCAGCTGTGGGATGTAAGGAGCCCTCCTGTGCTCCCAGACCCTCTGGGTTTCCACACCTGGGACAGCATCCTTGTCTTGGCCCAGGTTGCCACAGAAGGAAGTCTGGAGGGGTCCAGGACAGCCCCTCCTCCCTGAGGCCTCTACCTGCCAGGCCCAGAATGGCAGCAAGCGCCCAAGGCCCTCCTCAATCCCTTGCTCCTCTCTGAACTTGCTTTCACCTTATCTCCATCCTGTGGCCACAGCTCTTCTGGTTCCCGCAGGCCCTGGGGGATCCTTTCCCCCTCAGGTGGATGGGCAGGGCCTGCGATGCTGGCCTCCCTTCTGTGTTGGCACAAGACCCCCATCTCCAGGCAGTCCTGTGGGTTCCAGAACAGACATAGCCCTCTGTTCACCTACCTGGCCTTGGACCTGCAGGAGGGTCTTTCTCAACCTCCTCAGTTCATGAGTGAGAAAACTGAGGCCTGAGGGACCGGAGCCAGCATGACCCCTCCCCATGACAGTGCTTAAGGGCACAGGGGTCCATCTTAAGACCAGGGAGGCCTCGACCCTTGGGCCTCAGGCCCAGGTTGGCCTTTAGCCCCACCAGGTGAGGGGTGTCAGTAAGGAACACCCAGAGCTGTCCCCTCTGGTGACTGGAGAGCAGAAGTCTGGAACTGATGGAACCTCCTCTGAGACCCTTAGGGGCCCTGGTCTGGGTGGTGGCCAAGAGGGGTTCGAGGCATGTGGCTGCAGAGCAAGGGGATGCTGGAGTGAAGGGCCACCAGCTCAGCCTAGAGGCAGCTGGGTACCCTCATCACAGTTGTTGTCAGGCCCCTTGTCCTGGGCACCCCCTAACATCACCATCTTTCTGGACATCCTTACCTGTGAAGCTGGTCCCTGCATTCTCTCCCCACCCAGTCTTCTCCCCAAGGCTTCAAACACAGAAAGCGGGGGGCTGCCGTTTCCTCCGAGGGTGGCCTTAGGTCTGACCTCATGCTCTGGCTACAGTGGCCAATGTCCCCTACCTTCCTGTGACCTGCACCTCTTCAATTCCTCTGAACTCTGCCTATGTCCTGACCCTTTCATCTGCCTGGTGAAATCCCATAATGCAAGACTCAAGGCTGCTGCTGACTCCTACAGGCAGCCTTCCCAGGTTGCCTGCTCCAGGCTGAGGTGCACCCCTGAGCGAGAATGTTTGTTTCAGTAGGATGGGTCTGTCTGGAGAGAGGGGGCCTTTCTGGGATCAGGGTGGGCTGTCCATGAAGAGCCAGGGGATGGGACAGCAGGCACTGTGCCAGCTTGGTTTGCACATGGAGGGGAGGCCTAATTGGCCCCATTTGCAGATTGAGAAGTAGCTCCAGAAAGGGACAATGGTCTGGACCGACTGCCTGGACCCAGGGGGTGGGGAGCTGAGCAGCTTGCCTACCTTTCTGCACTCTAGTTCCAGGGCAGGGGTGGGAGGGGGAGTGTTTATGTAAATACTGCATGCTGCCAGATTCTGGCAGGCTGAAGTCATCCTCCTCTCGCTGAGGGGAGCATAGCTAGAGCTGGCCAGGAGGGCTGGGGAGTAGGGGGAGGTGGGCTGGGACAGGCCCAGGCCCACCCAGAGTGTGGTCCAGCAAGAGAGGCATTGCAGCACCTGGAGTCCCAGCAGCAGAACCAGGAAAAGAAAACCCCTGAAAGCTGCCTATTGTGGACACATCAGGGGAGAGGGACCCAGACAGCAGGGTCTCTGCCTGCTTGTTCTCATGCCCCAGACCTGCTCCCAGGGGCTGAAAAGGGAGGGCCCCTCACCTGGGTGGCTAACGCCCTGCAGCCTGCTCCAGGCACAGCCAGGCTCCTGTGCAATTTGGCCCTATTCCAGGAGACTGTGATCCTGGGGGATAGGCCTGCATACCGGTGGCACTCCATAACTGCACAGGGATGATGGGGCGCTGATAAGGGGGCGCGGGTGAGGGGGTGCTAGCGCTAGGGACGGACTGGGAGTGGCCACACTGCAGGGCACATGATTCTTACTGCCCAACTGCCTGGTGGGCCTTCTCAGGTCAGAGGTTTCTGTTCCCATTTCATAGGAATGAGAACTGATGAACTGACCATGGCAACCAGCTGAGGGCAGCTCAGAGAACATGAGACCAGACAACCACGCTCATGCCAGACCCAGCCATGCTACCTGCTAACCTCAGAAGAGAACGTTCTAGGAGGGGAGACAGGAGAACCCAGGAGCAAAGGGATAGTTACTCGAGAAAAATTCCAAGAACAGAGAAGCCTGGTCCCTGTGCACAAGACACATGGGGATGGGAGTGGAGTGAGGTGTGGGGGTGCTGAGGACATGGGGTCACCCAAATGTATTCATTCGTTCGTCCACTTACTCATTCATCATCCAGCTTGCTATGAGGCTGACACTGAGTTCAGCCTGCAGAAAGGACATGGCCCTGTTTCCATCTGAGAAACGGAAGCTGGTGGTCCCTGGTCCTGGCAGACCTGATGTGCAGGATGGTTTTCCAGACCATGGGCTGCTCAGGGAGGTGGGGGCCCCCCCATGGCTGGGGGTACTGCAGGGATTTCCAAGCAGTGTCAGCTGGGCACAGAGTCCTGGGCTGACCCCATACCAAAGTTCAGGCATGTACTCCCACCCAAGAGTCTCCCTTCCTCTTCCTGCTCACAGCCCTTCACTTCCCAGCCCAGGAAGCAAGGGATTTACCACTGCAAGGCAGACAGTTTGGAACCTGTCAGTAGCTGGCAGTCTCCTCCCCATTGTAGGGCTCAGAGCAGGGTCCAACACCATGACCCTCTGTCCCCTAAACAGTGGAATGAGAACCCTGAGGGTGTCTGCCATGCCCACAGCTGGTGGCAACCCCAGTTCCTTGCCTGCTCTGGCCTTGGGCCTCAGTCCTGAATAGTCAGGCCTTGGCCCGCTCCCCTCATCCTCCCAGGCCCTGGTTCTAGCCACTGAGTACCTCAGTGGGTGCCTCAGAGGCGCTGGGGCCCTGTCTCCTGCGATATGCTACCCTGGGGCCTGGGGGCCAGCTGCCTATGCAGCTCGATGGTGTATAAAGCACACGCCACCACTGTAGTGGTGTCTGCTATGGCCACGGCACCTCATGGATGGCTTGTCCAGGTGGCCCCCACCTGCCCACCCTGAATGCCTCTTATGCTTGGCTACTTGACGAAGTCGCTGAACAACCCAAATCCAGGCCACCATACCCTCCCACAGCTCCTACCTGCCAAGTCTGTGGCCCCAAGACACCCCAGGACAGAGCCTGGTCCAATATCCCTCAGCACTCAATCCACACATTTGCTTAGGTGTCACCTTCTCAGGGATGTTTTGCTAAACCCTAGTGCCATTCTGAGTCCTGGGCCTGGTCTGCCCTGGGCCTCACTGAGGGACGGCACTATCCCATCTACCCCACCTTGGGCCGTGAGATCCTGGTAGAGCCCCTATGGCCAGAGATGTATTGGCAGGTGTTGGGAGGAGGCCTGCCTGCCTGCCTGCCTGGGTGAAACTTCCACGAAAGAAGGAAGGCCATTCTGGCCTTTGTCCTCATTCCCTTCTTCTGGCCTGGGATAGAGACATGAGACTCCGCAGGCAGCAACTATCTGTGGACCATGAGGAGAGGGCCTGCACTGACGGGGCCCTCTGTCCCCTCCAGAGAGACTGGACATGTGTTACCATGGCCCCTGCTGCTCACAGCCTGAGCCACACATTGGCATCACCAGGAGCTGGGCCGGACACTCCAGTGGTCAGAATCCGCCTTCTGCTTTTTGACAAGGGTCAGGGAAGAGGTCCCAGAGAACCCTCTGTTCTGTGCTGTGCATGTTCCCAGCCTGTGAAGGGTGGGCGCTCTCCTAGAGACCTCCCCATGGGGGTTGCGCTGCCCCCAGGAAGCCTCCTGGCCCCCTGTTGTCAGGCATTTCTGTGTCCTTCTAGTTGATTTTAAAAATCAAGTTCCAATACTTTTCAAAGACAAAAATTGATGTGGTTCATTAATATTTGAGAAGGAGGAGTGTGGTTTGAAGCGGGAAATGAAGCTGAAGGGAGCCGATGAAGAGGGTGGTGAGCTTGGGCGAGACCTGCTCCCTCCGACTGAGCAGCCCCGGCCCCTGGACGGATGGTCGATAGGGAGGGGCATGGACCACACACTCAATGCTCCTGGGATGGCCTTCAATCCACCCACTTCCAGGTTAGAACACTGAGGCCCTGGGGAGTGAGAGAGGCCCAGGACAGGCGCCATGTGGGTGGGACTCAGTTGCCTGCCCACCCTCCCTTGAGTGTGGTGGGGGCTCTGTGAATGTTGAACACCTGAAGCCGCCCCGAAGGCTGAAGGGACCACCTGGACCCCCACTGGTTCACAGAAGACCTGCTCCTGAGCAGAAGGCTTTCTCTTGAAGGGGTAATGGTTTGGGACCTCTGGGGGACAGGCTGTGTGGGGCAGGGTGCCTGTGTCCCCATGGGCTGTGGTGAGGCCTGGCTCATGTGGCCGTGGGGGCAGGCAGGTCGGAGGGCCACAGCTTTGGGGAAGAAGGAGCAGGAGGTTTCCACTTGAGCCTTCAAGGGCAGACCCTGTCCTCGTTGCCTCTCTCAGGAGCTTCGCCCAGATGACCCGCAGTCTGCCTGCAGAGCTCTCCCAGGCTCAGGCTTCAGCCACAGAGCCCCAGAACTCCTGGCCCCAAGCACCACCCTCCTGAAGTCTCCCACCATTTAGAGCACCTTTCCTGCTTTGTGAATTCCTAGTCACACCATAAAGCCCATCTCAAATGCCCCCTGTCTGAGCTACCTGCCCTGACTACATTCCTGGAAGGAGGGTGGGATGCTTGCCCCAGATGCTGATAGGACCCGGGATGCTGCTCTGTCCTCACTGCTCCCTGCTGTGCGTCTGAGTGTGGGCCCTTCAGGGTGAGCGGAGGTCCGAGCACCAGGGGTCTGGCATGGGGATGAGTGAATGAATCATTTAGTGAATGAATGAGGGACTTAGCAGATGGATGGAGGATGCCCAGGTAGGGAAACAGAGGCTCAAATATGGGGCAGAGCTGGCTGGGCCGCACAAGGCCTCGTGTTACCCTGAGGGCAAGCATGCTTATGACAGTGCTGTGCTAGTGACAGCCCAGACCCTGCTCCTGGAGGCAAGGCTGGGGGGACAGCTGGACACCGGTGCCTCTACCCAGTGAGAGTCCTGGTGGGGCCCGGTGCAGACGGCCAGCCTGGGCACGCTCAGTGAAAGTATCCTGCCAGTCAGATCAGGTCCTCAGATAGAGTCAGAAATGAGGCCCTGGGACCTAGCTGGACCATGCCCTCCTGCCTGGCCACTCCCCAGAGCTGAGGCTGCCCAGGACCAGAGGCCTGGGTGGGTTCTTCCCACAGGCCTCATGTCGCCGCTTCCACCCCTGGAACCCCTCTAGGGGAAGGTGGCTGAGACTGGAGGAAGCTGCGATCCAGGGTCCGAAGGGCCATGGGGTGGGCCTCAGGCTCTGCTGGGGGTTCTGGGGGCCTGGACTGCTGCCCAACTCATGGGCCCTGGAGCCAAGAGTGGCCATGGCAAGGATGACCAAGTATACCTGCATTTGAGAGAGCGGAGGCAGGTCAGGAAACTGCCAGAGTCCCCACGCTGTGGTCCATCAGAGAGCAATGGGTGCTCTATGACCTGGCCGGTGGCATAGCATGACAGGCCGGGGGAGGGGCCAACTGGGCTACCAGGTGAACACCAGCCAGCTTCTAAGGCATGGGGGTTCCAGGGAGGCAGGCACACCATTCAGGAGAAGCTGGCTGCAGCCTCTGTCTGCCAGGCTTCCCCCTCGGGATTCCCTTGTCCTCCCCCACCAAGCCCCTGAGTCCTCCCCTCTTCAGGCTCCCAGGGACCACAGTGAATGCATCCCGGGTGTGTGTTTGGCTGGTGCAGGCATCCAAACTCTGGGACCCTCTGCTCGTGCCTGTCCTGCGCCCCTAGGCTGTGACCCCAGCCTCACTTGCTCCCATTCTCACACAGAAAACCCCCCTCCCCAAGCTGTGCTTCAAAGACACAGTTTATTTTTCTAAGGTTCAGGAGAAGCACGTCCAGATACTCCAGGAGATAAGTCGGTTCCTTTAGCCTTGTTTTGTATTTTTTCCTTGCTGTTTCCAGAATCTGAATGTTTGAGAACTGGGGGCTGGGTGGTAGAGAGGCTGGGTCACCCCTGGACCGTGTCCGGAGGAGGAGCATTTCAGGCACCCCCTACATGCTCCAACTTGGACTTTGGCTCCCAAGCTAACCCCACCCCCAAGACCCTGTATTGCAGACTCTTTCTGTACCCTCAAATGTGGCCACTTCAAGAGTAAGTGATACCTGCAGGAGGAGGTTGGCCAGGACGATGTCCTCTGGGTTTGAGGAGGTCACGTGGCTGAAGGGAGGGGACCTCGGTGAGCCCCAAATGCCAGACCAAGATGCACAGGGCTCAACCCCACCTGCCTTGTTGTCTCCCTCTTTAAAGCCCTCCCAGGGCCCCTGCTGGGAGCACCTGCCTTCCTGTGGAGGTTCCTCCAAAGGCTAGAATGCTTGCTCTGGCTGGGTTACCTATGCCCTGTGGGAAGGCTTTCTCATGGAGCCTGTGCATTCTTGCAGGGTGCTTTGTGTGTGGGAGGGTGCTATGAATCCAGAATATGTGCCCCCTCCCTTCTCCTGGTTTTATGGCTCGCCACCTGGCAGAGCTGCTGCCAAGCCACTGCCGACCAGCTGGGGCCCTGGGGGGACCTACAGTCTGCCTGGGGGCAGGGGCAATGCCGCTCTCTTCTCTCCTCCCGGAGCTGTGAGCCTGCCCTACACACTCACCTTCCTCCTGCAGCATCAAACCCCAGAAGGCCTGGGACCATGATGGGGCCTGTAGCACATGGGTTCTGCAGGGTGACATGCCTGTCCTAGGCTGTCTGGTGGAGCCCTGCTCAGGAGCTAGAGTCACAGAAGTCCTCTCTGGGGGCCAGGCACGTAGTCCTGAGACCTCATGGCCCTCCCCAGATCCCATAGTGTATGGTGCCGCCTGCTGAGCTGACCACTGGGAACACCCCGACCCTGGCTGTGTGTCCCTGACTTGCCTTCCCTGGCCCACAGAGCTGTCCCTGGACTCTGAGATGGGTCCTGGGTGGAGATCCTGTCTCACCTTGGCACCTGGATGAGGGGAAAGCATGAGAGGGCAGCCAGGATGATGTGGTATGAGAGGCCACTGTAGCTCCTGAGCAGGACCTAAGGGTGGCAGCAGCCACAGTGGTCAGCTGGGACGCAGGAGTGTGGCCTTAGCCTGAAGGTACGGAGCCATTAAGGGTTAAAAGTTGCTTTTCTTTTTTTTTTTTTGGTCATAAATGTAACACAATCTGTCTGTTGATCAAGAAAGCAAAAAGAAGAAAACTCCACCCTACCCCTCAGAGAACCTGGTAGGTGTCTTCTTCTGCCTTCTAGGTTTTCTTTCATCTCCCAGCAGATTCCTGGAATTCCTTCTCAATCTCCTTTCTGGCTGGTGGGACCAGGAGCTGAGCTCAGCACTTCTGTCCAGTCCTTGCCCTGTGGCTTCCAGGCTCAGGTCCAGGCCAGCACTCAGCGGTGCCCATGGCCTCTCAGAGCCCACTGCCTGTTGCCACTGTCCAGGGTCCAGAGCACCTTGAGACACGGCCGTTCCCAGCAGCAGCACTTGTCCTGCTCGGGGTCTCAGTTGGGATAGGAGTTGGTGGAGGCTGGTGAACCTGTGGGCTCGTCCACTCCTGACGAGTGGTGGGGGCTCCAGGTGAAGGCTGTGTCCTCTTGAATTCCTGACCTTGGAGGTCTTCCCAAGCCACCCCTCATGTCCAAGGGGGAATCACAGAGCCTCTTAGCTCTGATGGGGGATCCCCCACTTTCTGGCAGGAGGGTCTGAGGTTCTGGCCTGAAATATCTTGGTAGCATTCCTGGTAAACACAGGGGCCACGTGGGCGCAAGGGCACGTTCTCCCAGGCTGGGAATGTACCGTGCCCACCGGCACAGAAGTGGGGATCTGCTACCAGGAGAAGCCAACCTCCCCACCCCTCTGGCCTTGGCACCTTCATGCAGGCCCTCTCCATTGGCCCCATAGCTAGGGCCTCGTGGGCATTCTGTCGTCCTGGTCCTTGGAGGGTTCTGTCTCAGCTACCCACCCAGTATCTTTTCTCTGGGTCCTCGTTTTTCCTTCTCAGCATTTATTACTCACCTTAATTCCATATTTGTCTGCTGTTAGAAACACCCACATCCCTCCCCAACCCCATCTCACCTTGGCTGGGAGTTCCAGGCAGCTTTGTCACCACCGAGTTCCCGGGACCCTGACAGGCCTTGTGTGGATGAGGGGCCTGTGGGGCTTGCAGCAGCACTCATGGAGGCTCGGGAGACTGCACAATGACCCCTCTTGGGTGGAGGTGGGGTAGGAGTGAGGGAGCCTCACAGCCCACTTACTTTCTGCTCCTGAGAGACACGCCTGCTTCTGGGGTCACCCTCCAGGCCCTCCCATAGCTGCCTCTATGAATCTTGCCTTGGTGCAGACTTCTGGGCTGTGACCCACAAGAAACCCCCACATGAGGCCCCCACATGAGGTCCGACGTGGCCTGAGGTGGGCTGACCCCACCTCCAACCCCAGCCTCCTTAATAGTCCTTCACATTCAGAGATGCCTTCCTACCATAGGGCATCAGGGTCAGAGGGCACCAGGGCCATGCCAGGCTAGAGCCCTCCCAGCTGGAGGATGGACCCTGAACTCTATCTATCTGTAACCAGCCTGAGCAGGAAGGCCCCAGATGCTGGGGGCCCTGGAGTGGAGCAAGGGGCTGCCTCTGTCATCCCACCTGCCTCCGTGGGCCACCCCCCATCTGCGCCCAGAGAGTGGGACCTTCATATTCATCACCAGCCCCAACTTCTGCTGTACTTGGGGGTAGGCAGGGACCTCCCAGTGTACTCCTAGTCACCACCTGCCCTGCCTGCCCCCAATCCCTGCTCACTCGCAGCCTTGTCCAGCCTCAGACACATGCTGTCTGGATGGACGTGTCCCTCTCTGTCCCTCCAGAGCTGTTCCCTGCTCTGGGGAACAGGAGTCCAGAGGGTCCTGGCTGCATCTTCCACCCCAGAACCACCAGAGCTTCTGTATGATCAAGGCCAAGTCCCTAACCTGCAGAGGCCCTTGCAGTATGTGGGACCCCAATGTGGGCAGCACCCTAAATCCAGGTCCTTCTGGCCAGCTGGGGCTCAGGGCAGCTGCTAGAGGTGCCCAGAGACTGTTTCTGTCTGCAGAGGCTGAAGCCTGAAGCCTGGCAGCCATCTGGCCAACTCAGGAGGGCTCCAAAGGAAGGGCCCCAGCCCAGAGGGCACCAGTGTGCCCGTGAGGGAGTGAGTGTGGGTGCAGGGCCTTGGGCACAAGGCTGGTCACTCTGTTGACTGCCGCTGCCCAGGAAAAAAAGGGCAGATCCTGGTGGCTGTTGAACCTGGGTTGGGCCTGCCCAGTCACCCTACAGACAATGCTGTTACAGAACCCAGGACCAGGCCTCTGTAGGACTCTACACAGACTAGCCACCTCAACTCAGGGACGAGGACACTGTCCCTGTGGAAATGCCCCTCTACGAGGAGATGCCCCTCCATGTGGGGACACCTGTCCATGTGGGGACACCTTCATGTGGGGACACCCTCCACTTGGGGATGTCCCTGGTGTGACAGAGATGTTCTTTCATAACCACATCTGACTGATACATCTTCACACTCCCTGGTGGATGACTTGCAGCTTCCCCACTACCCACATCACCTGCCCTCTCTCCTGCAGCAGAGGTTGCCACCAAGGCAAGGGTCGTGCTTCCCTATGACAAGGTCCCGGCGATGAGTCAGCCTACTTGGCCCCATAGTGGTGGACCCTATGCTGGCTCTCCAGTTTGGCCTCTGCAGCCTGCCCATGGCACCTACTGAGGGGTGAAGGGAGGCATGTTGGCAGCCCCTCCTGCCACATGCTGGCACAGCCATCCAACTTGCAGGTCTGGGGTTCAGGGGCTCTTAAACCCACCTGGTTCTGCTCCCTAGGAGGACTCGGACCCAGCTGCCAGGCCCCCGTGTGTGCAGTGGCCCAGTGAGCTGCCGACATGTGTGTTATTTCACCTGCTAGATCCAGCATTCCAGGGCAGGGCCGGGAAGGTCATAAAAACGTTGCGGTAACCTATATATTATTTTTATGCCGGTGCTTAACACGACGCCTTTGACACATGTGTGGGAGCCCCATCGTAAATCAGACCTGGGTCCACTGTGTGCACATGCTGGGGCCGTCCTTGTCTCTTACATATGTGCTCAGACCGCAAGGCTGGACTTGAGTTCCTCCAGCCTAGGTCTGGGGTCCAGCTGCTGCTGACCCCCCCACCCCACTTGCCTCCCACAAAGCTTCCTTGAGTCAGGGTCAGGGAGGGGCCTGGCTGGTGACATCTTCCCCAGCTCCAGGCCAGAGACTGAGGGAATGCCCAGGCTCGTTTGGCAGCATGCATACATGCGTGTGCAAGTGTGCACTCTTCTGGGTGTGTGTGTATGTGTGAGCATGTGTGTGTGAGTCTGCATCCTCCTGGGAGTGTGTGCGTGTGTGAAGATGAATATGTGAGTGTGTGTTCTTGTGTGTGTGTGTGTGTGTGTGTGTGTGTGTGTGTGTGTACACGATGAATATGACAGTGTGTGTGTGTTCAAATGTGGCTATCCACTCCAGGCCAGTCCCTGTAGCCCTGAATGGGTCAGGACTGGCCTTCTCTGCCTGTCCCACATGGACCAGACCTCCCACCCCGCAGGGTGGTCCCCATCCCCACGGCATGGCCCCAGACTTTCCCCTGGGCAGACGACAGATGGCAGCTCCCCAAAACTTCCAGGTGTCTTCTGGTCCTGGGGACCATATTGAGTCAGGCTCTACTCACTAGTCCTCTGGGTCTCAGTTTCCTCATCTGCACACAAGGCTGGTTCTGGCATTGGGTGGGTGAGGTGAGGGGGCATTGAGGAGAGTAACACCCTGCTTTTGAATGGGAAACCTGGAGGGGTCATCCTGGAGAGGTGAATGGGAGAGACACGCAGCCCCTGAGGACCAGCAGGTCTTGCACATACATGGCGGGTTAGGACCTCAGTCCTTCCTCGTCTGCCTCTGAGCTGCAGACTCTGCCCCTGTGGAGATGCCCCTCCATGTGGGGACACCCTCTACTTGGGGATGTCCTTGGTGTGAGAGGGATGCTCTTTCACAATCACAGCTGACTGATACATCTTCACACTCCCTGGTGGATGACTTGCAGCTTCCCCACTACCCACATCACCTGCCCTCTCTCCTGCAGCAGAGGTTGCCACCAAGGCAAGGGTCGTGCTTCCCTATGACAAGGTCCCGGTGAGGACAAAGGCCCTGGGTCAGGACAGCTGAGTGCCGTGGGCTCTGCCTGCCTCTGGCACCTTCTCTGGGTTCCTGGGGCCATGGTGTCCAGCACTGGTCAGGAGCCCCCACCCTAGCAGACGCATCCTCACTCTCCCTCTCCTCAGCCACCGAAGCAGCTCCAATGTCCCGCTCCCCTCGTACCGCCCAGGGCCTCAAATTACATCCTGGCTGGGGTATTGGTGGATGGACACCCCTACGGCCACTCTGGGGGTGACTGGGCACTGCAGCTCTGCCTGCAACATCTCTGTGCACAGTTCACCTGGGATGGCGGATCCCACCCATGGATGCCTAGAAAACCTCCCACAGAGGGTTTTCGGGGAACGTGTTCTGGTTGCATAACGAACAGGTCCAAAGCAAGCGACCGACACAATAATCAACAATTGCTCGCTGCCTGTATTTGGGGTCTGGCCAGTGGCTCTGGCTGGGAGCCTCTTGCAGGCTGCTGGGGCTGCATCTGTCCTCCAAGAGGGCTTGCTTGTGACTGCTGGGTTGGGTTCTCATGGGTAATTTCACATGCTGCCCGAGTCCTCATGACTTGGTGGGTATGCCAGGAGCAGGCAGTCCAGGGGTCATCAGCTGCCTTCACCTTCATTCAGGAGTCCATTGGCCACATGGCCACCCTGGGCTCAAGGTGGGAAAAGCCCTCAGGGCGTGAGGCCAGGAGGCCCATCTGCTGTTTCCACATGGACAGGCTGGTAACAGAGCTGTTTAGTGAACACAGTGGAGGGGCTGAAACCCCAGGTACGCTGAGTAGGATCTGTGGTTCAGAGTCAGGCCAGCTGCAGAAAGGTCTCATCTCTTTCCCAGACCTGACCATGACCTTGACTCTGACCCCAGACCCCTGTACCGCAGATGGACAGAAGTGGAGGGGCCGGGTCAGGCCCAGGGAATGGGACACTGGAGATGCTTTTCTTGGAGAGAGCTCCAGCCACCTCGTAGGGTAGGGGTCCAGCTGCATCTCCTCTGTGCCCCCACCCCCAGTGGGCCCTTCTGCCCCGGGGACACTGATCTCTATTTGGAGCCCATAGGAGTCCCTGGATTAGGATGCCCCTGAAGCAGAGGCCCTGCTGAAGTCTGAGAGAGACTGTGGGGTCGGGGGAGGTCTGGACTGTGGTCCCATTTCCAGATGCTCTCTGTCACCTGCTCCGTCCAGCAGAGTCCTGTGGTGTCAGAGGTCCTTCCTGAAGACCAATAGGGGAGGGAACAGGAGCCACTGTGGGGGCAGCAGGGCAGTTAGGAGGACATTTCTAGGAAACCTCAGGTAAGTGTGACAGAGCAGTGGGGTGGGTAGGGGCCTCCGGCGCTGGGCTTCAGGTGAGGGAGGGGGGTTCTCTCAGGACCCTTGGGAGGACTGTCTGAAGGTGGTGAGTGGGATGGACATGGGGACTCTGAGACCTACAAGGCAGGCTGGGCAAGATGGCAGGGGCTCAGAAGCTGGCAGGAGGATGGTTAGTTCTGGTTGGGGGCCTGCAGCTTGGAGGAGCCCTTCCTGAGTGGGGGTCCTGGAAGGGGCCTATTAGGCAGGTGCTGGCACTGAAGGTCTATGGCTCAAGAGAAAGCAGAGAGAGAAGCAACTCCTGACCAGCTGCTAGGAGCCCCAGGTGGCCATAGGAGCAGCTCTGAGTGTAACATAGGTGCTCCTGGTGCTAAGCACACCCCCACCTTCTCAGGATCCTGGGCACAGATGTGCAGGGGCAGAGGCACTGGGCTGATAGACAAGCTATCTCTTCTAGTGCTGGAGAGGAGGCCCTGTCAGGCTGGCAGAAGGACAGGCTCCTGGGGACACAGGGGCAGGCAGCTAGCTGACAACATAGCCCTGCTGTCCATGCCCAGCTGGGGTGGGGATGGAGAGCTGGCCAGGACCCTCCACCTGCTGGACCCTCCTGTTTTCTGAGCTGTGGACTTCTGGGCTTGGGGCATCTTGTGGGTGTCTGGCTTGGTGGGGGTGGGGGGGGGCAGCAGAGATTACGAACCATCAGCTGCAATCCAGGGCAAATGTTTGGGTGCTGAGCAGAGATGGGGGCCATTCCACACCTCCACCATTATCCATGCCACCCCATAGCAGTCGGGCACCTTCACAGAGGCCCGCACACACCCAGTGATGGGGAACAGAGACCAGGCCTCTCCTCACTGAGTTGCTCCAAGGGGACACAGGATGAACCCCAAGCCCTGCGCCAGCCCCAGAAGCATCTTGTCCAGGGTCCCAGACGGTGGACCCTACCCTGCTCCTGGGTCCCATCCTTGAGCTCTGCTCAAAGTCCCCTCCTGGTCAGCTCTCCTGTGCAGTGGGCTTAGCCCCTCTATGTGCAAGTGTCTGGGGGTCTCCAAGGCTGGCCCTGAGATCCATCAGGACCCAGAAGTGGGGGTGGTGGCTGGCCAGTAGCCCAGCAGAGCAGTGCCTGCCTGCCTGCATCACACACAGGCAGTTTATAGGACATGGGAGGTGGCGTTGGCCTTTGGCTCCACTGCATTTTATTAAGGAGGAAGTGGGAAGACAAATAAACGAGGCCCCACAGGGACCACACACGTGGCACAGGGCAGCAGGGGCAGGCTGTGCCCAGCAGGCATGCCCCAATGCTGTCGGCTCTTGACCCCCGAAGTGCTGGCCCAGGGAGGAAATAGGGCCCGTGGGTCCTGTTGGCCTCAGCCTAGGACCCCACACTCGCTGTCCACCTGCTGCCCTGGGATTAGGAACAGGGGCTTGGGGTCCTTTGAGGGCAAATCTCGCCTGGGCCTCAGCCCCTTCACACAGTCCTGGTTGGAACCGGACTATCTATTCTGAGCCCCTTTCCCCCAAAGTAGGCTTCCATAGAGAAAGCCTGCAGCCCTGGGGCCTGTCCCAGTGTTGGTGTTGGGGTGGTGCTGACTCCACCCTGACTTCTCACCTCCAGGTCAGCCCTGGGTACCCCTCCCCTGACCTCTTCCCTGTGCACCCCTTTGCCAGGGGTGCCAGGGGGTTCAGCTCTCCCCATCTCTACCATAGACACCCTGGGTTGCAAGGCCCTGTCTGTTCTGGGCTTGAGCCCCCCCTAAAACACCCCTGAAGCCCCAGGCCCAAAATGGGTGCTGGACTCCGCACAGTAGAGAAAAGGAAAGGGGGCCATAGCCTATCCCCCTTCCCACCAAACAGAGGCTGGGAGCCCCCTCCCTGCCGTTCACCCTCACTTGCCCCCACTCCTCTCCAGGCCACGCACCTGTGGCCGGACAGTGTCCAGGAAGGACGCCCCACTCCCATGAGGAGGGAGATTGGGACCCTGAGAGGTGGGAGGGAGGAGGCAGGCAGAGGCGGGTGGGCAGAGAAGGCCCCAAGGACTTCCAATGGGTGGGCGGGCCGGGTGGGCCCCTCTGGCTCCCATCCCAGGGAGGGTCTGCTCCGGGTGAGGGGTGAGCCAGGTGGGGGAGAGGTGGGTAGCAACCCAGAGCCCCCACCGGGGCCCAGGGAAGGAGACAGGCTGAGGACCTGGAAAAAGCGCTCTCACTGGGAGCCATAAGCAGGGCTCCGCCTCTGCCAGATGTTCCTGGAAAATGTTTAGGGTCCGACAAACGAAATTCCCATCAAACCTTTATTAATGGAGGCATTTGCTGTCAACCCCTGCCTAACCCCTCTGGACATCCTGGGAGGGCCTGGGCCTGGGTGGGGCCTTGTCCAGCCCTGCCTCAGGGTCAGCCGGAGGACGGGCAGCACAGGGCTGCAGCTGTCTGCACTGAGGCCAGGCTGGCTGCGCCTGAGGCCACCACAACCAGGCCCAGGCCCTCTGAGAGACTAAGACGGAGCCACTGTGGTGCCTCTGTGGGTCCTAGGCCCGCCACGCTTCTCAGGTTCAGAGCAGGCAGGGTGGGGCAAGTGGGAGAGGGGCTGCTGGGCCTGGCTGGGCCTGCAGGGCTGCAGCCAGCTGCTTCCAGAGGTTCTGGGCTGTGCACAGCGGTGATCTTTTTATGGGGTGGGAGACTCGTAAAGAACCAAGAGCCCCACTTAGGAGCTGAGAGCTAGGCTGGCTCCCTGGCCAGGGAGAGGGAGGCCCAGGCAGGACTCCTGGGGCAGGGACTCTGGGAGAGGTGGATGTGCTGGGGGAAGGGGTCGTGGAAAGGGGAGACATGGTGGGGCTCCAGAAACCACCCAGGATCTCCTCCTCTTCAGAACGGAGCCAATGTGGGTGGGATCCCTGAGAGCTGGAGCCCCACAGGCCCAGTTCTGGTCCTGCACATTCTCCCTGTGGCAGCCCACACCCTCCTGAGTCCTGCCTCTTCCAGGTCTGTGTTGGTGGGTATGTCTCTCCTGTTCCGGGAGGGAGAGAGACCAACATGCAGGTGGCTAGGAGCTAACACTGTTAATTCCACATGGAGAAGCTGTATGTACCTATGGATGTATTATTCCCAGCTCTGGCCAGGGCTGGGGAGATGGTGGAGGGTGAGAACAGATGACTGACCCATGGCCCTCCGAGATGGAGACAGAGGGAAGAGACACTGCAATTGGCCCTGGGGTCAGCCTGAGTCTGTTTGGGGCACTAAGCTGAGTGGACAGTTGCAGTGGCGGGTGTTGGTATTAACAGGGCCTGCATTGCCTAGGTCACTGGGGAAGTGGCATCTGAAAGGACCCACCTCCCCAGCGGTGCCTGCCCACTCAGGTCTCCCCTTCTGCTGTGGGGGTGGGGGGCCTGGCCAGGATTGGGGCTGGGGCCTGAGAGGTTCAAGGAAGCAGGGCCTTGGATCCTGCCCACCTGGTCAAAGGCGGTTTCCCCCCATTTCAGCCCTGCCTGGGGTCCCAGGGTTCAGTGGTCAGTGAGACCTTGGGCTATGGATTAGGGAGCAGGCCTAACTGCGGAGGTCAGAGTTCAACTGACATGGTCTCTCTCTTGAAGCATTCTGAGTGGGTGAGGGGACCCTGCCACCCGCTCTATCCAGTTCCCTGGGGTGGGGGGCTTTGTTCCAATCCTTCTGAAGGCTACAATGGACTGAGTCTCCAGCACTTATTAAGCACTGACAGTGTGCAGCACCCTTAGCAATACTAAATGGAGGAGGGTGAGCCCTGCGGGGAAGGGTTCTTGGGGTGTCTAAGCTGGTGGCCTGGTTTGCATTCCTGTAGGTTACTCATCTGCAAATGGGGAGAGGACCCCTGCCTTGGGCTATGCAGGCACCTTTCTACAGACCCCTTGGAACGGGGATCGCAGGACAATGGCCCGCAGCAGCACCACTCCACCCATGGTTTGCAGAGAACAGGTGACAAATTTCAATCCGCTTCTCCCTGAGGGTGGCGGCTCCAGGCCAGCCCTGCGCATCAACAGCACCCTCTGTCCATCATTCAGGAGCAGAGAGAGGGTCTGGGAGGTATGGGGTGAGGAGAGGGGCTTTCCGAGGGGAGATGGGGCTTCCCGGGAGGGGCGTGGAGGGGACGTGGCAGACTCCCACAGGCTCCGGTGATCAGAGCTTGGCCATGGAGGCCACATCAGCAGCGCTTGGGCTAGGGGTGGGATGGGGGTGGGGGTGGGGATTGGGAGGCCCACCACCCAAATGTCTTTCGTAGTTCAGTGGGGAAACTGGCTCTGGAGCCCTGAGGCACACCTCCTGCTACCCCCACCTTCAGGTCCTGGCTCCCCCCCTGCCAGGGACCCTAGTTGAGCTGCCCCACTAACCTCCACTCAGAAGCCATGGGCCACAGAAGAGCTGAATGGCATTTGTCTCAGGAATGATTCTGGGAGGGGACAGCCATGGTAGGATCCCAGGGAGGCAGCAGAACTAAGGGACAGCCTAGGACCAGGGGTGGCTGGTCCAGTCTCTGTGACCCTCCTGGTGCTTTACCATGAGGCCGTGGCCCTGACCCTGAGGATGACCGCACAGCCTTCTCTCAGACCCAGGAGCAGCTGGCAGTTTCTGTCCTCATTGAACCCCTGAGCTTCTTGGAGGGTCTTCCCAGGCTGTTCTGTGGAGAGGACCCTTCTGGGCCCCATCTGTCCCCACACCCTCCTGTCCATGTGGGCATGAGGGCTCCAGGGAGAACAAACCTGCCCCAGGTGCCTGCCAGGCCCTGCCTGGTGGGGAGCTTAGCCGTGGGCTCAGCAGACTGGGTTGGGGAGTGGGCCTGATCATGGGCGCTGGCTCAGAGCGCTTTTCGAGGACCATGTGTTATGTATGATCCTTCTCACAGGTGAGGAAATAACCTCAGAGGTTAAACTAGCTCATCTGCCCAGGTAGGAGTGTGGCTGGGCTGAGGATCCCCCTGGGGTCTCCTTACCTGTAAGGTATGGGCAGGTGCAGAAGGCATGCAGGGCTGCGTCATTCCTCAGCCCCGAAGCCAGGAGGCTGGCTGGGTCTTGGTTGGGGTAGGAGGTTGTCTGACTTTTAGGATTTGGGGGCCTGAGAGCATCCTTTCTGTTAAGCTGTGAGAAATTCTGGGGAGCGGGAGTCTTGTTGAACTCCTCCTCCCCACAACACCACTGTGTGAGGTGCAGAACCCAAGAGAGAGGCAAGAAGCCAGCAGGTGCCACATTGCGTCTCCCAACACCCAGGTGCTCTCCGTAGGTCCCCATCAGACACATGGTTAACTGAGGCTCAGAGAGGCCAAGTAGTCAGCATGGGCCACAGTGGAGATGGGGCTGGAGAGACAGGGAGAAAGGACCCATCAGATGATGGGTGTCCATGTGCCTGAGAAATGGTGAGTGAGACTGACGGATAGGAGGAGCAACAGATGGGTGTGGTGTCCAGGGTGGGCTGCTGTGCAGTTCCTGAGAACCAGAAACACAAGTGGGGCAGCCCCTGGAGACCTTGGGGAGGCTGGACCCCATCGGCCTGCCTGCCCTTCCTACTGTCCCCTGCTCAGTCATCCAGGGCACAGCTCTGTCTGGACCTGCAGCTCAGGAGGCCCCTAGGGCCTCACCTTCCACCCCAACCATGCTGTCTGACATCTGTGCTTCTGCCTGGAGAAGCTTAATCCTACTCAGCCCACTGCCCTTGCCACCTAGTCTGTGTCCAGTGTCCACTGCCCTTATTGATCCCAAGGTTCTACCAGGGGCTGAAGCCTCTACCAATTGGGGACCCAGGACCAGACCTCAGCTGGCAGGTCTGGCGTGGGGTGCAGGAACCTGTGAAGGGCAACCTCACACCAGGGACATGGGCCCCTCTCCCTTTCCAGGTGGCCCCCTGTCACTGCAACCTTGTGGGTGGCCCTTGGCATGCATTCTCCCACCCCATCTGCAGCAGGAAGCCCATTTTGGTCTCTGAAGACTTAGACAATATGTGTTCAGCTGGAATTGGATGAAGTCCCCACCACACCCACCTGCACCCTGTGCCACCTTGGTCTGGCCTGGGACTCAGCTGGGAGACTGTGGATGAGAAGCACTCAGGCCAAGATGTGACTAGGATCTTCGGCTTGCTCAGTAAGATAAATACACAGTTTATCTGGTCTTCTGGCTTGTCCAGGTTCACTTTTTGACATTGGTGTACTCATTAGGACTCAAATCCTTGCTTTTGATGGACCTGAGGGGAACAGGTGACCTGGCTTTACCACCTGGGACCACAGAGGCCTGGAGAGACATGTGTCCTCCCTTTTGAGACCTGGACAGGCTCCCTCACCTATGCTGTCCAGCCCTGAATACTATGTCCTTGGTCTCTAGCCTTTCCATCACTGGGCCTGGGCAGCCTCTACCTCTCCTGGCCCCTCAAGACAGTACAGGGGTGGGAGCCACTGTCCCCTGCCCCCTTCTACCTTCTGCCCTTCCCTCTTCTCCCTCCTCTCCCTCCTCTCCTCTCCTATATCCCAGTACCCCCAGGCAAGGGGAGGGTAGCCCACTCCCATTCCAGACGCTCATGTCCCCTGGGGACTGGGGGAAAAATGGGCTTTGATGGCCCAGCCCTGGGCTCCCCTCAGAATCGTTGGATAATGATAGAAACTACTTTATATGCAGTACGTTTGAAAACGTCCAGGAAAAGAGGTGTTTGTCAGTGTTTAGAGGCCACGTGATATTCCTTTGCTTGATGATCCTCTATCTCTCTCCGTGCTGGACTCGGTCTGGCATCTGACCCCTGCGCTATGTCCCCGAGAGGCACCACCACCACCCACGGCACTCACTTTCCTCTCCCCTATACCCTAGACATGGACCTGTCAGCCCACCTCCATCTTGGGTCAAGATAAGCCCCGCCCCCGCCTGGCCCCGCCCCAGCCCCATTCCCATGCTGGGAGATCCCTCCCCGCCTGGGCCCGCCCCGCCCCGCCCCAGCCTGGCCTCTCAGACTCACTGCAAACTCATTAGGAGCAGCAGTGGGTGGTGTGAGCACCATCCCTGCTGGGTGAGGATGGTGCTGCTGCGTGTGGCAGGTGTAGTGGTCCAGGTACTGCAGAGTGTGCGTCCTGGCCCTTGCGTCTTCAGGGCACACCTGATAATGGGGGAGGCACTCACAGCCCTAAAGTCTTCAGAGAGCTGTGCGGTCCTGTCCTCACTGGAAGGGGCAAGCAGGCCCAGTGCCTGCACTGGCGGACAGGCTGCATCTGCTCCTCTCACACTTGCTTGGGGTGCCCAGTGGAGCCTCCTACATGGCTGCCCACGTCTTGGAGGCTCCTAGGCTACTCGGATGGGGCAGATGGACAGGAGATGGCAGTAGAAACGTGGGGCTCACCTGCAGGCTGCAGCAGCCGCAAGGGCAGAGACCCCTTTGGACTCATACTCTGGACGACCTCCCCGAGGGACTGCCATTCGGTAGGGATCCTGAGGGGCTGCTTCCGGGACGGTTCTGGCCTTACTCTGAGGGGGTGTCCCTATGCCCGCCCATGCCAGCGCCTCTCGGGCCCAAACGATGGCAGTGCCCCCTGCTGACCCCCTTGGCAGTGTGCCTGCTTTTATGACTTATGCAGGTTTTGCACATTCTCTAGATTGGTTCCCAGGTGTGTGTGTGTGTGTGTGTGTGTGTGTGTGTGTGTGTGTGTATTTTTAAGATTTTTATTGGGGAATTGGGGGATGGGAACAGCACTAGGGAATTGGGGAAAAGGGGACAGACAAGTTGCTGTCCTTTTGTTCTTCAGTCTAGTTGTGGAGGACGTTGCTTCACTGACCCAAGCTGGCACCATCATTGCGCTCTTCCTGGGCGAGGCAGATCAGTCGCTGGCTTCTGAACCGCTGCTCACAACGCCTGCTGGCCGCTTCCGCTCGCTGCTGGCTACACACGGTAGCCCATGGCAACCCACTGCAGCAGGGGCTGCAGCCCACGCTGTCGCCGGCTACTCAGGGCAAGCCCAGCTCCAGGTTGATCTGTTGTTCAGCATCTTAGCTGTAGAGGGCAGTGTCACTGGACCTCATATGTGGGATCCGAACCGAGGCCCTCTGGCATTCCAAGCCAGCTCTTAACAAAGGTGCCACTTGGCTGGCCCCAGATGTATATATTTTTGGGGTGGTTCTTGTTGCTATTGTAAATGATGTTTTTATTTTTATAAGTATTTCTAATGGTTTGTTGCTGTATAAAATCCAAATGACTTTATGTTGGTTTTAAATCCAGCCACCTAGCTAAGCTTCTTTAGATGCATGCTCTCTTTCCAAAGGTATGGGGATTCAGGAAACAATTATCATGATATTAATTAGTTGAATTGTTGCAGTCAGAAACCTTGGCCTGTATCGTACATGCTGCTGGAAATGTGTGGGAAGTTATTTTATGGCATAAGAGAAGGCTGATTTTTTATGGAGATTTTGGGCACCTGGGGAGGTGTGGCAGGGTTGCAGCAGGACTGTCTATGCTGCTCAGCCAGCTCATGTGAGGCCTTCTCTGCATCAGTGTCGATCTTTTCTGCCTGATGTGAGGTATTCATGTCGCTATGCCAGTTTTCTTTTGGCCAATATTTGCCTGATGTATCTTTCCCCATGTTCTGGTTTTAACCATCTGTGCATTCCATTATTTTAAGTGCATTTTCTGAAAACAGTGTAGAGCTGGGGGTTGTGGCTTTCTATAAAGCCCAACCTGACAAAGTCTTTGAGGTGGCAGACTAGCCCACATATTTACTGTGATTATTGATATATTTAGACTTGTGTCTATCAGTTTACATATCCTTTTCTACCTTTACTAATTTTTCTGTTACTTTTTTCTACTTTCTTGGCTCATTTTTTTAAATGGAGATTTTGTTGTAATATTCTTTCCTCCATATTGATTTTTCTCTCCATATAGGCTTGAAATTTGTACATGCTGATTTTATTTTTTTGTTGCTGTCCCTTGAGCTGTTACTTGTCCATTTAAGTTAGCAAAAACTTAAAGAATATTTGACCACTTCCAAGGCACTAAAAGGACTTTATTATAGAACATTTTAGCTCTGTTGATACCTTTCCAACTTAACACTGCCAAGTGTTTTACTTCCGTCTTTAAGCTCACAACATTAGATGTCGTTTTTTATTTTATGGAGAACGTTTGTTTGGATTCATCCACACGTTACTGTTTTGTTTTTCACTACCCCTTCTCACATACTGCATGTCCCTCTAGGATTATTTTCTTCTCGGAGCACATACTTGAGTATTCCTTGAGAGTTGGCCCTGGTGTTAAATTCCCTCCATTTCTGTTCATCTTGAAATGATTTTATTTTGCCTTTGTCCTTGAGGAATAGATTTGTTCAATACACAATTCTAGGTTGACATTTATTTTTTCTCAACGCTTTGGATCTATTATTCTAATGAATTGATGATCTATTGCTGCATAACAAATTACGCCAAAACTTTGTGATTTAACAGCCGTAACGTTCCACAGTTTTTGTGGATCAGGAATTGGGGAGCAACATGACTGGTCTGTTCTGCCTCAGGATCTATCGTGAGGTTGCAGTCGGCTGTTGACTGGGGCTGCAGGCTTCTCTCCACCAGGACCTCTCCACTGACCTCCAGAAATCACAATCCAACATGCCCAGATGGAAGTGCCTATGCTGTTTATGTTGTAGCTTTGGAAGTCATACATCATCACATCCTCAATGTCCTGTTGGTTACCCAGGGCAGCTCTGGTCAGTGTGGGATGGGACGACATAAAGGCACATATTCTAGGTTCTAGGAGATGAGGGTTTACTGGAGGCCCCTGTAGAGGCTACTATAGTCACTTCCATTGCTCTTGCTTGGAAATCATTACATGTCTTTCCTTTCTATGTGATTTCTCCTCTCTCTCAGGTTCTCACAAGACATTCTCTTTGTTGTTGCTATTCTTCAATTTACTATAAGGTATGTAGGTATAGGATATGTTGTGCTTCCTGCACCTGTAGATTTGCATTTTTTATCAATTCTGGAAAATTCTCTTAATATATGTGGCCATTCTTAAATCAATTCTTACCATTTTCTTCTTCAGAAATTCCAAATAGACACAGATTAGATCCTCCCATTTTATCTCCTCATGTTTCTTAATCTTTCTTTCATATTTTCCATATCTTCTGTGCTGCCTTCTGGATAAATTCACTGAACATGACATCTACTTCACTTCTTTGTTCCCTCCTTCGAATCCATCTCTCTCTCTCTCTCTCTCTCTCTCTCTCTCTCTCTCTCTCTCTCTCTCTCTCTATCGCTCTGTGTTTAATTTCAGTGATTATATTTTACATTTTTAGAAGTTACATTTTAAAAGTCTGCGAATTCCTGAAAGTTTGCTTCCATGTGCTATCTGTGTAACTGTAAACTTCATTTCTCGTTTTTAAAAATACTTTTATTTTGAAAAGTGACATCTATACAGAAAATTTCACAAAACCAGATTGTTCAGCTGAAAGAGTCATCGTAAAGGAAACACTTTCATGGTGGGAACACCACCAAGATCAAGAAACAGAATGTATTCAGTACCCCAGAAGCATCTTTGTGCCCCTCCTAATAACCCCCTCTTTCCTCCTCCTTGTAACTTCCTCTAGGTAACTACTATCTTGGCTTTATAATAACAATTTCCTTGCTTTTCTTACACCTGCATACCTAAACATCATAGCCCAGTCTTGCCTGTTTTCTGAACTTTACATAAATGGATCTACACAGTATATATTCTGTTGTGTTGAGCTTCTTTTGCTCAGTATTAAAGTTGTCAGATTCTTACATGCTACTCCTTGTTGTTGTAGTCTGTATATTTTAACTGCTGATAGTATTCCATTGTATGAATATACCACTCTTTTTTAAATAACTTCTTTTGCTGGACATTATTTTTCCTGTTGGAGACAATTGCAAATAATGAGGCAACGAGCAGAACTTCTTTGTATTTCTTGGTAAATATGTGCATGCGTTTCTTTTGGGTATATGCCTAAAAATAGATTGCTGAGTTAAAGGATGGAAGCACACTCAACTTTAGTAGATAATGCTGAACTGTTTTCCAAACCAATTGTACCAATTTAAATTTTTCCCAGCAGTGCATAAAAATTTTAGTTGTTCCATATGGTCAAGTTTTGTTTTATAAATTAGGTATTGAGGTTGATATGTAGTTGTATCTCATTACAGTTTTAATTTGCATTTCCCTGATGAGTAATGATGTTGGTCATGTGAATATTCTTTTTTTTTAAATTAAAGTTTATTGGGGTGACAATTGTTAGCAAAGTTGCATAGATTTCAGGTGTACAATTCTGTAATACATCATCTATAGATCATATTATGTGTTCACCACCCAGAGTCAGTTCTCTTCCATCACCATATATTTGATCCCCTTTACCCTCATCTACCACCCCTCTTTCCCCTTACCCTCTGATGACCACTAAACTATTGTCTGTGTCTATGAGTTTTGTTTTTTCATTTGTTTTTCTTGTTCTTTTGTTGTTTTCAGTTTTATATATCACATATCAGTGAAATCATATGGTTCTCTACTTTTTCTGTCTGACTTATTTCGTTTAGCATTATAATCTCAAGATCCATCCATGTTGTTGCAAATGGCACTATTTCATCTTTTCTTATGGCAAAATAGTATTCCATTGTGTATATATACCACAACTTCTTTATCCAATCATCTATTGAAGGACACTTTGGTTGTTTCCATGTTTTGCCTGCTGTAAATAAAGCTGCAATGAACATCAGAGCACATATATCTTTTGAACTTTTTTTTTTCTTTAGCTGAACCATCCTGCCACCTGTTGGCAGCTCAGTGGCTGCTCAGCTTGGGCCGGGACTCGAACCGCTGTTGCTCAGAGCTCAAACTCTTGAGCGAGCTCTTAACCAGCTGAGCCACTCGGCCGGCCCCAGAGCACATATATCTTTACGGATAAATGTTTTCAGGTTTTTTTGGATAGATACCCAGGAGAGGGATTGCTGGGTCATATGGTAATTCTATTCTTAATTGTTTGAGGAATCTCCACACTGCCTTCCATAGTGGCTGCACCAATCTGCATTCCTACCAACAGTGTATGAGGGTTCCTTTTTCTCCACAGCCATTCCAACACTTGCTATTATTTGTCCTGTTGATGATAGCCATTCTAACTGGTGTGAGGTGATATCTCATTGTGGTTTTTATTTGCATTTCTCTGATGATTAGTGATGTTGAGCATTTTTTCATATGTCTATTGGTTGTTTGTATGACTCTTTGGAGAAATGACTACTCAGGTCATCTGCCCATTTTTTAATTGTATTGTTTGTTTTTTTGTTCTTAAGTTGTATGAGTTCCTTATCTGTTTTGGATATTAGCCCTTATCGGAGGCATTGTTTGCAAAAATCTTCTCCCATTCAGCTGGTTGCCTCTTTATTTTGTCGATGGTTTCTTTTGCTGTGCATAAGCTTTTTAGTTTGATATATGCTGGAGACCAAGACAACCTTCCGGAGCTGTAAAAGAGAGGTTGATGCAAGGTGCACTCTCTGGCTGTGTTTTTGCAAGGCTGACACAGCATCTCAGCATAGGGAGGTGGTTTCAGTACACATCTCAGCATAGGGAGGTGGTGATAAAACATCCTGGGTCCAATACATTTGTTGCAACATTGGTTGCAAACATCCTGCAGCTGACACACGGAACATCCTCTGCCCAATGTCATTTCCTTCCCTTCTTTGCCCCTGCATAAGCCACGCTATATAAGTAAACCTCGACTGCTAGACTGGGTCACTGCCATCCCATCAGGAGACAGCTGTCCACCTAGCCCCCGCTTTCAAGTACTTCTGTGTCTGTCTTTTCTTAATCCTTTGTTGCCCCCACTCTGGCCCCTTGGACTAGCTGCTCTGGATGCAGCAGATATAGTCCCATTCATTTATTTTAGCTTTTACTTCCCTTGCCTTTGAGGTCCAATTCATAAAATGCTCTTTGAACCCACGGTCCACAAGTTTAGTACCTATGTTTTCTTCTATGCAGTTTATTGTTTCACGTCTTATGTTTAGGTCTTTGATCCATTTTGAGTTAATTTTGGTACATGGTGACAGACAGCAGTCTAGTTTCATTCTTTTGCATGTGGCTTTCCAGTTCTCCCAGCACCATTTATTGAAGAGACTGTCTTTTCTCCATTGTATGTTTTTGGCTTCGACAAAAATTATCTGTCCATATTTATGTGGGTTTATTTCTGAATTCTCAATTCTATTCCATTGGTCTATGTGTCTGTTTTTCTGCCAATGCCACACTGTTTTGATTATTGTTGCCCTGTAGTACAAACTGAAGTCAGGGAGTGTGATACCGCCAGCCTTGTTCTTTTTTCTTAGGATTGTTTTGGCTATTCAGGGTCTTTCGTGGTTCCATACAAATCTGACGACTTTTTGTTTTATTTATTTGAAAAATGCCACTGGGATTTTGATGGGGATTGCATTAAATCTGTATTAAATCTGTATATTGCTTTGGGTAATATGACCATTTTAACTATGTTGATTCTTCCAATACATGAACACGGATTGTCTTTCCATTTCTTTGTGTTTTCTTTAATTTCTTTTAAAAATGTCTTATAGTTTTCAGTGTATAAACCTTTCACATCCTTTGTTAAGTTTATTCCTAGGTATTTTATTCTTTTTGTTGCAATTGCAAAAGAATTTTTAAAAAATTTCTTTTTCTGAGGTTTCAGTGTTAGTATATAGGAATGCAATGGACTTTTGTACATTGATTTTGTAGCTGGCAAATTTACTGTATTTGTTTATTGTTTCTAATAGCTTTGTGGTGGAGTCTTTAGGGTTTTCTATATATAGCATCATGTCATCTGCAAAATGATAATTTAACTTTTTCATTCCCTTTTTGGATGCCTTTTATTCCTTTCTCTTGCCCAATTGCTCTGGCTAGGACTTCCAATACTATGTTGAAAAACAGATGTGATAGAGGACAGCCCTGTCGTGTTCCTGAATGTAGAGCAAAGGGCTTCAGTTTTTCACCATTAATTATGATATTAGCTGAGGGTTTGTCATATATGGCCTTTATTATGTTAAGGCATTTTCCTTCTATACCCATTTTATTAAGAGTTTTAATCATAAATGGATGTTGTATCTTGCTGAATGCTTTTTCTGCATCTATTGATATAATCATATGATTTTTGTCCTTTATTTTGTTTATGTGGTATATCACATTGATTGATTTGCATATGTTGAACTGTCCTTGTGCCCCTGGAATGAACCCCACTTGGTTGTGATGTATAAATTTTTTAATGCATTGTTGCATTCGATTTGCTAGAATTTTCTTTTCTGTGTGTTATCCTTACCAGGTTTTGATATCAGGATAATGTTGGCCTCATAAAATGAGTTAGGGATTATTGTCTGTTCTTCAAGTTTTTGGAAGAGTTTGAGTAGGACAGGTATTAGATCCTCTTTGAATGTTTGGTGAAATTCACTAGTGAAGCCATCTGGTCCTCAATTTTGCTTTTGGAAAGGTTTTGGATAACTGATTCACTTTCCTTACTGTTGATAGGTCTATGTAGATTTTCCAATTCTTTGTGATTCAGCCTAGGAAGGCTATATGTTTCTAAGAACATGTCCATTTCTTCTAGGTTATTGAATTTGGTGGCATATAGCCCTTCATAGTATTCTTGGATAATCTTTTGTATTTCCATCGCATCCGTGGTAACTTTCCCTCTTTCACTTCTGATTTTATTTGTGTCTTTTCTCTTTTAATCTTAGTGAGTCTAGCCAAGGGCTTGTCAATTTTATTAATCTTTTCAAAGAACCAGCTTTTTGTTGCATTAATTTTTCTATTGTCTTTTTGTTCTTTATTTCATTTAGTTCTGCTCTGATTTTTATTATTTCCTTCCTTCTGCTGACTTTGGGTTTCATTTGTTCTTCTTTTTCTAGTTCTTTAAGTGAGGTTATTTATCTGGGATTTTTCTTTTTTCTTGATTTAGGCCTGTAATGATATAAATTTCCCTCTTAAAACTGCTTTCGCTGCATCCCCAAAATTTTGGTAGGATGTATTTTCATTCTCATTTGTTTCTATGTATCTTTTGATCTCTCCTCTTATTTCTTCTTTGACCCAGTCGTTCTTTAAAAGTATGTAGTTTAATCTCCACATATTTGTGGTTTTTCCTGCTTTCTTTTTACAGTTGATATCCAATTTCAAAGCCTTGTGATCAGAAAATATGCTTGGTATGATTTCAATCTTTTTAAATTTGCTGAGAGTAGTTTTGTGTCCCAACATATGGTCTATCCTTGAGAATATTCCATGTACACTAGGAAAAAATGTATAGTGTGATGTTCTAGGATGAAGTGCTCTATAAATGTCAATTATGTCCATTTCATCTAATGTGTCATTTACAGCTGATATTTCTTTATTTATTTTCTGTTTGGATGATCTAGCCATAGCTGTCAATGATGTATTTAGGCCCCTTACTATAATTATGTTTTGGTCAATTTTTCCCTTTAGTTCTGTTAGTAGTTATTTTGTATATTTTGGTGCTCCCTGATTGGGGGCATAAATATTGTCTTCTTGTTGTATAGTCCCTTTTATCATTATGAAATGTCCATCTTTGTTTCTTGTTATCTTTTTTATCCTGAAGTCTGTTTCATCTGATATCAGTATGGATACACCTGCTTTTCTCTGAATACCATTTACTTGGAGTGTCAATTTCCACCCTTTCACTTTGAGTCTGTATTTGTCCTTGTAGCTGAGATGTTTCTCTTGGGGGCAGCATATGGTTGGGTTTAGTTTTTTAATTCAATCTGCTACTCTGTGCCTTTTTATTGGTGAGTTCAGTCCATTTACATTTAGGAAGATTATTGATATATGAGGATTTCCTATCATTCTATATTGTTTTCGGGTAGGACTGTGTCTCCATTGTTTCTTTGCCTTTTTGTTGCTGTCTATTATTTCAGTGTGGTGGTATTCTATGATCTTTCCCTCTGTTTCTTCTTTTCTTATGTTATTTATTTCAGTTCTGGATTGTGTGTGTGTGTGTGTGTGTGTGTGTTTACCATTAAGTTTATGTAAAGAAAGGTTTCATATTTAGAGTATTCCATTTTCTTTAGCATGCTTCCTTTATTCATTCCATTGTGCCAGTTCAGACCTTTAGTCTCTCCCCTTTTATGTTTTTGTTGTCACAAATTATCCCTATTTATGCTGTGAGTTGATTTCTGCACTGCAGTAGCAAGTTGTCTTTTTCCTCTTTTATTTTTTAAATGTCTTTTTTTTCTTCTCTACCCTGTATGTCATGTTTGAGGGTATAGTGTCTTATTTGGTGTGGGGGTTGCCATTTCCCGCTTCTGTCTGTCTGTTATACATCTTACTCATGGTTTTGTATTCTTTTGCTTTTTTGTTTCAGGTCGAATAGCCTCCTTCAGTATTTCTTGTAGTGCAGGTTGTGTGTTAGAAAATTCGCTCAGCTTCTGTATGTCTGGAAAGGTCTTTATTCCTCTTTCACATCTAAAGGATATCTTTGCTGGATATATTATTCTTGGCTCATAAATTCTCTCTTTCAATAGTTTGAATATTTGATTCCACTCCTTCCTGGCTTGTAGAGTTTCTGCTGAAAAATCTGATGATAATCTAATGGGCTTTCCTTTGTAGGTTACAGTCTTCTTTTCCCTGCCTGCTGAGGATTCTCTTTGTTGTTAATTTTTGACAGCTTTAATACAATGTGCCTTTGAGTAAGCCTGTTGTGATTGAGATAATTAGGTATTCTATTTGCTTCTTGGATTTGAGAATCCAGTTCTTTCCACAGGTTTGGGAAGTTCTCATTGACTATTTGTTTGAATATACTTTCTGTTCCCTTCTTCCTTTCTTCTCCTTCTGGTATGCCCATTATTCTTATCTTGCTCTTTCTGATAGAGTCAGAAAGTTCTTGTAGAGTTCTTTCATTTCTTTTAACTCTCATGTCTCTCTCTTCTTCCATCTGTGTCATTTCCAGATTTCTATCTTCGATGTCACTGATTCTTTCCTCCATTTGGTCAGCTCTGTTACCTAAGCTGGCTATTTCATTCTTCATTTCTTTTACTGAGTTCTTAATCTCCAGAAATTCCATTTGGTTCTTTTTTAAATTTTCAATCTCTTTGGTAAAATGTTCATTTTGCTCTTTGATTGTGTTTCTTTAAACTGCCTGTCTGTGTTTTCTTGCATCTCATTGAGTTTTTACAGAACTGCAATCTTGAATTCTCTGTCATTTAAGTCACATATTTCCGTGTCTTTAAATTCATTTTCTGGAGACTTTTCATTTTCTTTTTGAGCTGCCTTGTTACCTTGGGTACTCATGGCAATTAATGGGCATCTACAGGAGTGGGTTCTATAGCAGGTTGATATGAAGAGGTCTTTCTTTTGCTTTCCAGTAGGTGTTGGTAGAATGCTTCATTTTCTCTCCTCCTGCAGCCGTTTATTCTCTCTCACACGGTAGTGTTATATTTTCTCTGCACTGTTCTGGCTTCTCATACAATGGAGGGATTCTCTGGAAGGTGGGCTTCTCCTCTGTGAGCAGGTCATCTGGGTCTCAGGGCACCACTTCTGTGGGAGGATGTGGAGAGCTTCTGAAATTCTGAAGCTCTTCCTGCACCAGATTCAGGGCCTGTGTGTTCCTGGAAGTTTGTGTCCCCCAGAGTGGACCACAGCCATGAAGTTTGGGTGTCAGTGTTTGAAAACCAGATGCCTTGTCTCAGGTCAGGACAGCCTTCTAGAATGACACTCATGGTCCGTGCACAGGGCCAGGCCGAGGCCACCTCCCAGTGAACACTGCCTGTCCCAGGTCTTCCTCCTCTGTCTGGATCCCCACATTGCCTGCATGGATTCTCCTGGGAATATTTCCTTAATAAACTGCTTGTACAACAATCCTCATCTCAGGGTCTACTTCTGGGAGCCTGACCCAAGGAAGTCCTTCTATTGATTTTATTTATTTTTATTGAGTTAAAATTCACATAACATCAAGTTAATCATTAACCATTTTGAAGTGTAAATTCAGTGGCATTTAGAACATTCTTACAAATTATATCTTTATATATATACCCGTTATCACAGATTTATAATTGTTTTATCCATTTGTCTTTTAAATCATATAGGAAAATAATGAGACTCAAACAAACAAAAAACAGTAAGACCAGCCTTTACAGTTACCTATGTGGTCACCATGACCAGTGCTCTTTCTCTCAACCAGCTTTCAGCTGCTGTCCAGTGTCCTTCACTCCAGCCTGGGACGCCCTTAACATGTCTCACAGGCCAGTCTGCTAGCAACACACTCCCTCAGCTTGACTGACTTGGGAAAGTCCCCGTTCATTTTGAAGGGCCATTTTACTGATGTAGAATTCTTGGTTGACACTATTGATTTTTAAATTTCAGTAATTATATGTTTTTAATTTCCAAAATTAACATTTTTAGCTATCTATGTTTATTTCAGTACATCTTGTCCTCATACCCTGGGTGCTAGTCCATCCTCTATCTCTCTGAATATATTAAACATGCAAGTTGAAGTCTTTTTAAGGACTTTTCCATCTTTTCCATTTCTTTGGATCTAAGCTCTGCTATTAGATTTACCTTCTTTCACCCTATTTCCCAGTTGACTTGGGGTTGCAGGCACATCTTTTTCAAACTTTTGTGTGTGGACTCCCAGGCTGTGCCAATCAAGTGGTCTTGCCTCAGTGCTGGCCTCAGAGCCCCTTCATTTTCAGGGGACTGATGACCTGGACTGGAAACCCAGAAGAACAATTGGAGAGTTAATTCGGTTCAGTGGACTAGAAGTCAATATGCAGAGTCATTGCATTTCTCTCTCCAGCAATAAGCAGTGAGGCGGGGCCTTCAGAGGCAGCTGTTGAGGGACTGTGGATCTTTAGTGGCCTTGTCAGGCCCAGTGATCGAAAGTTGAATCCACAGCCCACTGAGGGATGGTCAGGAGAGAGCCCACTCAGGAGCAGGATAAGGGTGTGACCAAAGCGTCTTGGCTCACAGGAGGTGAGGGAGAAAACCACACTCTATAGAGTGCCTGCCCACCCTGGGGCTCAAAGTGACCCCCACAACCACTGAGATGGCTCCGCAGTCCCTGCCCCTAGTGGTGACAGGTCAGCAGGGGTCTGGGTGGATGTGGGGGCCTGAGTGACTCTGGGCCGACTGAGTACTGCAGCTGTGAAGGCAGCCAAGTCAGAGGCCAGGCTGAGACGCTGGGAAGACAGTCCTGTGGTGCCAGGAGACCCAGGCCAGGGAAGCGGGTGTGGCCCTGGGGAGAGCCCTGGAGCAGGAAGCCTTTCCCTGCCAGTTGCCTGAGGCAGCTCAGCCAGGTGGGGACATAGTCTGGTACCCGAGGTTGGGGAGAACCCTGGCAGCTTGCCAGGTTGGGGCACAGACTGCAGCAGCTGCAAAGAGAAAGCCTGTTTCCCATGAGGAGAGTCACTAAGTTCTGAAACATCAGACAGGATGAAAATCTTGAGGGGCAAAGCACATTTCTAGTGGTGTCTGATGCGGAGGTGACAAAGCTGGCCTGAGGAGGGCTCCCCTGAAATCCAGTCAGGTGTGACTAGAACTGCCCTGGGCACTGGTCTTGAGCAGTCTCCACATAACTAAGGTCATCAGACTCCCACTGCCTGCCTGTGAGGGGAACCTGGAAGACAGAAGAAGCTGACATTCAAGGAAAACTTACTAAGGGTGCCCAGAGGCAGGACCATGCGCCCCACATCAGAGGACCTCTGGTGCCTTTGCAAAGTGCCTCAGGGGCTGAAGAAGAAGCCTGTGTTGGTTGCAGCCCCACCACCTCCCATGTGCCCCCAGCTCTGGGTATCTCCCCTGCCCAGCCCGCCAGGGCCAGCCACTCAGAAGGACAAGGGGCTGGCATTCATTCCTTTTTTCTTGTGACCTCCATCCTGCTGGTCTGGGCGAGTCTCACTTCTTTTCAGTTACTCACCTACCATTTCTTTATGCCCAGTTATTGTTACACTGATCCCATCCCCGTTCCACCTGAGGCAATCATTTACATATTTTCAAGATGCGTTTTTATTGGAATGTGTTCTTGTAACGTGTGTATTACTGTTCTGTGTGTCTGCATTTATTATTAGTTAGATGAGATTCACAAACAGAATTAACTATTTTAAAGCAGATAATTTAGGGGCATTAAGTACACTTGCAATATTGTGCACCCTCTAATTCTAAACCTTTTCATTGTCCTGAAAGGAAAGTCCGTCCCCCCTTAACAGTCATACCCCACCCTCCCCTCTCCCAAACCTGGCAACCACTAACTTGCTTTCTGTCTCTCTGGATTTACCTCTTGTTGACATTTCACACAAATGGGATCACACAATATGTGTCCTTTTGTGACTGGCTTCTTTCACTTAGCATGTTTTCAAAGTTTATCCACGTTGCAGTGTGTCAGAATTTCATTCCTTTTTATGGCTGTATGATATTCTGTTGTATAAATGGACCACATTTTATCCATTCATCAGCTGATGAACATTTGGGTTGTTTCCACCATTTTGGCTATTATTCAATGCTGCTGTGAACATTTTGTACAAACATTTGTTTGCACAGCTGTTTCATTTGTCTTGGGTGTGCACCCAGGAATGGAAATGCTGGTCATCTGGAAACTGCACGCTTACCTCTTACAGAAACAACCAGCCACTGAGCCTGCATACCTTCATTTTAAATTTATATGAACAGTATATGCTTCAGCTCTCATTATGTATTATGTTATTCTTTTTCACTTTTTATTTTTTAATTTTAATCTTAATTAAAAAATTATAGTTGACATTCAATATTATATTAGTGTCAAGTGTGTGGCATAGTGGTTAAACATTCATATAATTTATAAAGTGATCCCCCAGATATGTCCAGTACCTACCTGGCACTATACATAGTTACTAAAATATTACTGACTATATTCTCTATGCTGTACTTTATATCCCCACGACTATTTTGTAACTGACAGTTAGTACTTCTTAATACCTTCACCTTTTCCATCCAGCTTTCCAAATGCCCTCGCCTCTGGCAACCATCAGTTTGTTTTCTGTAGTGATGAGTTTGTTTCTGTTTTGTTTGTTCATTTATTTTGTTCTTTAGATTCCAAATATAAATGAAATCATATGGTATTTATCTTTCTCTGTCTGGCTTATTTCACTTAACATAACACCCTCCAGGTCCATCCATGTTGTCGCAAATCTTAAACTTTCATTCTTTTTTATGGCCCAATAACATTCCATTGTATATATGTACCATGTTTTATTTATCCAATCGTCTATTGGTAAGCACTTAAGTCGCTCTTGTATCTTGGCTATTGTAATAATGCTGCAGTGAACATAGGGGTGCATATGTCTTTTCAAATTAGTGTTTTGGATTTCTTTGGATAAATACTCAGAAGTGGAATGGCTGGGTCATAAAGTAGTTCTAGTTTTAATTTTTTAAAGTTTATTTATTTATTTATTATTGGGGAATTGGGGGAGGAGAACAGACAAGTTGCTGTCCTTTTGTTCCTCAGTCTAGTTGTGGAGGATGTTGCTTCACTGGCCCATGTTGGTATTATCATTGCGCTCTTCCTGGGTGAGGCAGTTGCTAGCCAGTCATTGGACGGCCGCTCACGGCAGCCACGGCAGATCAGGAAAGCTCACGCCCGCTGCCGGCCAACCCCACTGCAGCCGACGCTGTCGCCGATGACTCAGGCCAGCCCAGGTCCAGGTCGAGCTGTTGTTCACCATCTTAACTGTAGAGGGCGCAGCGTCACTGGCCCTTATGTGGGATCAGAACTGGGGCCCTGATGCTCAGACCTGGCATCTCAAGCCAACTCCTAAGCAACGCGTCACTCGGCTGGCCCCAATTTTTAATGTTTTGAGGAACCTTCATACTGTTTTCCATAGTGGCTGCACCAATTTACAATTCCACCAACAATGCACGAGGGTTCCCTTTTCTCCACATCCTCACCAGCATTTGTTATTTATTGATTTATTGATGATAGTTGTTCTGACAGGTGTGAGGTGATATCTCATTGTGGTTTTCGTATTTCCCTGATCAGTGATATTGGCCATCATTTCATGTGTCTACTGGCCATCTGTATGCCCTTTTTGTAGAAATGTCTGTTCAGGTCTTCTGCCCATTTTTAAATCAGATGGTTAGTTTTTTTGGTGTTAAGTTGTATGAATTCCTTATATATTTTGGATATTAATGCCTTATCAGATATACTGCTGGGAAATAGCTTCTCCTATTCAGTAGGTTGTCTTTTCCTTTTGTTGATAGTTTCCTTTGCTGTGCAAAAACTTTTTAGTTTGATGTAGTCATAGTTGTTTATTTCTTCTTTAGTTTCTCTTGCCCAAGGAGACATATCCAAAAAAATATTACTAAGAGCAATGGCCAAGAGTTTACTGCCTACATTTTCTCCTAGGAGTTTTATGATTTTGGGTCTTACATTTAAGTCTTTAATCCATTTTCAGTTTATTTTTGCATATGGTCTAGTAAGAAAGTGGTCTATTTTCATTTTTTTTTTCATATATCAGTCCTGTTTCCCCAACACCATTTATTAAAGAGACTGTGTTTAAGAGACTGGGGTAACACTGTATATTCTTGCCCTGTGTGTCATAGATTAATTGACCATATAGACATGGATTTATTGCTGGGCTGACTATTTTGTTCTATTGCTCTGTGTGCCAGTTTTTGTGCTGTTTTGATTATTATGGCCTTGTAGTATAGTTTGATATCAATAAGATGATACCTCCAACTTTGGTTTTCTTTCTCAAAGTTGTGGCTATTCAGGGTCTTTTATGGTTCCATATAAATTTTATGATTATTTGTTCTAGTTCTGTGGAAAATGCCATTGGTATTTTGATAAGGATTTTATTGAATCTATAATTTGCTTTGGGTAGTATGGACATTTTTACATATTCATGAGCACAATATATGCTTCTATTTATTTGTATCTTCTTCAGTTTCTTTCTTCAATGTCTTATAATTTTCCAAGTACAGGTCTCTTACTTCCTTGGTTAAATTTGTTCCTAGGTATTTTGGTTTTTGATGCAATTATAAATGGAATTGTTTTCTTAATTTCTCATTCTTATAGTTCATTATTAGTATATAAAAATGAAATCGATTTCTGAATATTAATTTCTATCCTGTGACGTCACTGAATTCATTTGTCAGTTCTAATAGTTTTTTGGTGGAATCTTTATGGTTCTCTCTCTATATATAGAATTATGTCATCTACAAATAATGACTATTTTCCTTCTTCCTTCCCAATTTGGATGCCTTTTATTTCTTTTTCTTGCCTGATTGTTGTAGCTAGGTCTTCCAGTACTATGTTGAATAAAAATGTTGAAAGTGGACATCCTTATCTTGTTCCTAATCTTAAGGAAAACACTTTTAGCTTTTCCTTTTTGAGTATCATAGTAGCTGTGGATCTGCATATAAGGCCCTTACTATGTTAAGGTATGTTCCCTCTATTCCCACTTTGCTGAGAACTTTTATCATAAATGAATGCTGGCTGCACTTTGCCAAATGCTTTTCTGCACCTATGGATATGATCATATGATTTTTAACTTTCATTTTGTTTATGTGGTATATCTCACGTTAATTGATCTGGGGATATTGAACCAACCTTGCATCCCAGGAATAAATCCCATTTGACTGTGGTGTATGATCTTTTTAATGTATTGCTGAATTTGGTTTGCTAATATTTTGTAGAGGATTTTTGCATCTATGTTCATCAGGGATATTGGCCTATAATTTTTCTTTCTGTCTGTCTTTCTTTCTTTCTCCCTTCCTTCCTTCCTTCATTCCTTCCTTCCTTCCTTTTTCTTTCTTTCTTCTTTCTTTCTTTCTTTCTTTCTTTCTTTCTTTCTTTCTTTCTTTCTTTCTTTCTTTCTTTATGTCTTTGTGTGGTTTTTGAATCAGGGTAAGGGTGGCCTCATAAGAGGAGATGTCCCTCCTCTTGAATTGTTTGGAATAGTTTGAGAAAGAAAGGTGGTAATTCATCTTTGAATGTTTGGTAAAATTCACTCATAAAGCCATCTGGTCCAGGACTTTTGTTTATGGGGAGTTTTTTGATTACTGATTCAATTTTTGTTAGTAGTTATCAGTCCGTTATATTTTCTGTTTCTTCTTGACTAAGTCTTGGAAGAGTGTATGTTTCTAGGAATTTATCCATTTCTTGCATTTTGTCCAATTTGTTGGCTATAGTTGTTTTGTAGTATTTTCTTATAATCCTTTGTATTTCTGTAGTGTTGGTTGTCACTTCTCTTTCATTTCTTTCTTTATTTATTTGAGTCCTCTCTTTTTTTCTTGATGAGTCTGATTCAAGGTTTATCAATTTTGTGTATCTTTTCAAAGAACCAGGTCTTGGTTTCATTGATCTTTTGTATTTTTTTTAAAGACTCTATTTCATTTATTTCTGCTCTGACCTCTGTTATTTCACTTTAGGCTTTGTTTGTTGTTCTTTTTCTAGTTCATTTAGAAAATAAAGTTAGATTGTTTAATTTGCAAGTTTTTCTTGTTTCTTGCAGTAGGCCTGTATTGCTGTGAATTTTCTTGTTAGAACTGCTTTGGCTGTGTCCCATAGATTTGGAGTCATTGTGTTTTCATTTTCATTTGTATCAAGGTATTTTTGTATTTCTTCCTTGATCCTGCTGTTAACCCATTCATTGCATATTATTTAGCCTCCATGTGTTTGAGTGTTGATCAGGTTGTTTCTTGTAATTGATTTCTAGCTTCATACCATTGTGGTCAGAAAAGATGTTTGATATTATTTCAGTCTTCTTAAATTTATTGAAACAATCTCTTTTTTGTGGCACCTCAGAGGCCCTTAGCTGCTTCAAGATGAAGCTGAACATCTCTTTCCCAGCCACTGGCTGCCAGAACTCATTGAAGTGGACGATGAACGCAAACTTCGTATGTTTTATGAGAAGCGTATGGCCACAGAAGTTACTGCTGATGCTCTGGGTGAAGAGTGGAAGGGTTATGTGGTTCGAATCAGTGGTGGAAATGACAAACAAGGTTTCCCCATGAAGCAGGGTGTCTTGACCCATGGCTGTGTCCGCCTGTTCCTGAGTAAGGGGCATTCCTGTTATAGACCAAGGAGGACTGGAGACAGAAAGCACAAATCTGTTCGGGGTTGCATTGTGGATGCCAATCTGAGTGTTCTCAACTTGGTCATTGTAGAAAAAGGGGAAAAAGATATTCCTGGTCTCACTGATACTACTGTGCCTCGTCGCCTGGGGCCCAAAAGAGCTAGCAGAATCCGCAAACTTTTCAATCTCTCTAAAGAAGATGATGTCCACCAGTATGTTGTGAGAAAGTCCCTAAACAAAGAAGGTAAGAAACCTAGGACCAAACCACCCAAGATTCAGCGTCTTGTCACTCCACGCGTCCTACAACACAAATGTCGGCGTATTGCTCTGAAGAAACAGCGTAGTAAAAAGAATAAGGAAGAGGCTGCAGAATATGCTAAACATTTGGCTAAGAGAATGAAGGAGGCCAAAGAAAAACGCCAGGAACAGATTGCCAAGAGATGCAGGCTGTCCTCTCTGAGAGCTTCTACCTCTAAGTCTGAGTCCAGTAAAAAATGAGACTTTCTAAGAGTAACAAATAAATTTAAGATCAGACATAAAAAAAAAATTTATTGAAACATGTTTTGTGGCCTAACATGTGGCCTGTTTTGGAAAATGTTCCATGTGTGCTTGAAAAGAATGTATATTCTGCTGTTTGGGTGTGAAATGCTCTAAAAATAACAAGTAAATCCATGTAATATAATGTATCATGTAAGGGGGCTGTTTCCTTGTTGATTTTCTGCCTGGATGATCTATCCATTGATGTCAATGGGTATTAAGTTCCCTACAATTACCGTAGTACTGTCAATCTCTATGTCCACCCATATTCACTTTATATATTTAGGTGCTCCTATGTTGTGTGTGCAAATGTTTACAAGGGTTATATCCTCTTTTTGGATCAATTCCTTTATCATTATGAAATGTCCTTTGCCTCTTGTTATAGCCTTTATTTTAAGGTCTATTTTGTCTGATATAAATATTGCTATGCCAGTTTTGTTTTGTTTCAATTTGTGTGAAATATCTTTTTCAATCCCTTTACTTTCTGTCTGTGTTGGTCTTTTGATCTGAAGTGGGTCTCTTGTAAGCAGCATATATAAAGGTCTTGTTTTCTTATCCATTCAGCCAGCCTATGTCTTTTGATTGGAGCATTTAATCCATTTACATTAAAGTGATTATTGATAGGTATGTAATTGTTGCCATGTTATCATTCATATTTTTTCTTTCTTCTTTTTTTAAAGAAATCTCTTTAACCTTTTTTTGTAATACTGGCTTAGTGATGATGAACTTCTTTAGGTTTTTCTTGTCTGAGAAGATCTTTATTGTTCCTTTGATTCTTAATGAAAGCCTTGCTGGGTAGATTAATGTTGGTTGTAGGTCCTTGGTTTCCATTGCTTTGAATAGTTTTGGCCAATCTCTTCTGGCCTGCAAAGTTTCTGTTGAAAATCAGCTGACAGTCTTATGGGAGTGTTATAACTCCCAATCAGTACATAACTAACTGATTTTCTCTTGCTGCTTTTAAGATTCTCTCTTTGGTCTTTAGCATTTTAAATTTTATTTATGACGTGTCTTGGTGTGGGACTCTTTGTGTTCATCTTGTTTGGGACTCTCTGTGCTTCCTGGACTCATATGTCTATTGGCTTCGCCAGGTTAGGGAAATTTTCAGTCATTATTTCTTCAAGTAGGTTTTCAATCCCTTGCTCTCTCTCTTCTTCTGATACCCTTATTATGTGAAAATTGGTACACTTGATATTGTTGCAAATGTCCCTTACAGTATTCTCATTTTAAAGATTCTATTATTTGTTTGCTGTTCAGATTGGATGTTTTCTGCTACCTTGTCATCCAAATTGCTGAATCAATACTCTGCTTAATCTATTCTGCTGTTGATCTCTTCTAGTGTATTCTTCATTTTAGTTATTGTATTCTTTATTTCTGACTTGCTCTCTTTTTGGTTTCTGTGTCCTATTTTACATTTACTCTCTCTTGGTTGATGTTCTCACTGAGATTATCTGTTCCCATAAGTTCATTGAGCATCCTTATAACCAGTGTTTTGAACTCTGTACCTGGAAGATTGCTTGACCCCATTTTGTTTAGGTCTTTTTCTGCAGTTTTCTCCTGTTCTTTCATTTGAGTCATGTGTCTTTGTCTCCTCATTTTGGCTGTCTCTCTGCATTTGTTTCTGTGTATTGGGTAGAACTGCTATGTCTCCCTGTCTTGGCAGAATGTCCTTATGTAGTAGCCATCCTGTGGGGCCCAGTAGTCTTATTTGTTGCCTGAGCCAAGTGCTCCAGGAGTGTCCCTTGCATGCATGGGTTGTGTGTGCTCTCCTGTTGTAGTTGAGCCTTAATTGCTGTTGACATGTCAGTGGGTATGGACGATCCTTAGGCTGACTGGTTGTGCAAATTGGCCACAGCCACAGTGATGAGCTGCTCTGTGGGAGCTGACCCCATGGACCAGGATTTGCCCCAGCAGGGCACTGGTGCCTACTGAGACCACCTTTTGGGTGTGCCATTTGTGGAGTTAATTGGGTGGTTCTCTATTGTGGTCTCAAGCCAGCCACTGGGTGTGTTTGTTCTGGGGCCTTTTAGGGAGGGCTCTGGAGCATGCCAAGGTGCTGCCTTTGCCTGACCTGAGGCCACCTGGTAAGAGGTACAAAATGATCTACAGTTGGTAGCTGCTTGTGCTGGGACCAGAGGCACATGGGAAAGAGTACTTTGTGAACCAAGGCCAGCTCTCACCAGTGCTAGGCCTAGCACCACTCAGCAAGAGACATAGGGCACATAGAGGCCAGCAGCCACATGCCTGGGGCTTACAGAGCTTGGAGAATTTTAATAAAGTCTGTAGCTCAGGCAGAGACTGGCTGCCCATGAGGCACAACCACTGAAAGAGCCTTGGGTGGTTTGATAGGTAAGTGGGATGAGGTTTCAGAGAGTCACCAGGGTGGGGCAAGCAGTGTTCACCAGATTAATGCAGATTCAGATTTTGTACCTGCTTGTGCCTACAGGCTGTGTGGGAGGAAGGCTAAATACAGAACAATATACTTTTAGTCTTTGTCCTGAAGCCACACAATTAAATTTCTTCCCATATGTCTCTAGTGCAGTTTGAGCTGCTGTCCTTAGTTGGAGCTTAGGGTGTTTGTGAGGGAGTGAGTCTGTTTGCAGGCCCTTTAAGAGGATGCCTGAGCTTCCAGCAGCCCTTTGTCTCACTAGATGGAATCACCACTGAAGGAATTCTAGTGTTCAATCATTCCTAAATTCCCATGATAATGTTGCTTGCTCAGAATGAATACTGGTTCTGGATCAATTCTATTAGACCATGCCGAATTGCACTTCTTTCTGATTTAAATTGACACATTTATCATACACAGATTTCCCACATGTACTTGGGCCCAATTCTGAGTGCTTTATCTACTGGTGTGTCTGCACAAACATGAATTGTCAAGTCTGTATGGCCTGTTGTAATAGCAGAACCTTTATGGGATTTTTGAATATCTGCTGGATTCGTTCCCACCACATTACTGGCCTTCATATTTAGTTTTATTCCTGGGTTTTCTCACTTGTGTTTTGATATAAACTTTGAAATCAATTTATCTAGATCCAGAAAAAAAAACAACAACCACACATTTTGACTCGATCTGTTTGAGAATATAAGCTTTCTTATCATTTATTGAAATCTTTTCTTCCATGAGTATTTTAAAGATTTCCTCATATCGATTTTTACATTTCTTGTTAAGGCCATGGGTATCTTATCTTTTTTGTTGCTGTTATAATTGGTGTCTTCTCTTCCATTATATATCTTCTAACTGGAATATAGACTGATTTTGTTATGTTTTATCTAGTGACTGTACTGAATTTTCTTACTGTTTGTGGTAGTTCCACATTTTTCTCTTGTGGGTTCTGGATAAGCTCCAAATGTTTTTTACAACAGGAGAGAGTTTGAATGGCTCCTGTCCACTTCCCTGGATCATTCTCTTGTGTGGCTGTGATAGCTAATCTTCTGTGGAAAGGAGCAGGACATAAAGGGGCAGCCTTCCAGTGACCAGAACTTTAGCAGAAATGCACTCAGTGTTACCCACTAAGAAACGCTAGCTTTTAGAATAAGGTATTATGTATATCTTATTACCCATTGACTCCTATCTTTTTTAAAAATTGGAAATGGGTGTTGAAATTGTTAAAAGACTTTTCATTAATATTATTCTCCTTAGCAAAGCAAAGATATGGTGAATTATATCTATGGGTTTCCTAATATTTAATAATCCTTGCATTACCAGAACGAATCCTACTTGATTACAAGGTACTATTTAAAAAAAATTAGTTGGATTCTATTTGCTAATCTCTCATTAGGTTTTTTTTTTCTTGTGCAATAGTTGTACTTTTTACCCCTCAAAGTGACAACTCCCCTCCCCCAACTGCCGCCCCATGTTCTCTCCCAATATCATACATATCTATTACAATTCCCTTGACTCCACTCCCACAGTATACTCCACGTCCCGTGACTATATATATATATATATATATATATATATATATATATATATATTCACTTATAGCTGGCATACAATATTATACAACATCAGCTTCAGGTCTACAGTGCAGTGATCAAGCTCATTAGGGTTTTTGAATTCATAAGTTGGATTATCACAATCTTCTCTTTCTGTGAGATTAGATTTATGTCCTCATATACATGTGCTGCTAGGGAGCATTGGGACACTGTCCTCCCCTGTTCATGTCTGGAACAGTGTGGGCAGCACTGGGATAACCCTGTAGTGGAAGGTTTGGTGTGGTTCCCAAGGAAACCATCTCAGCCAAGGCTTTTACTGGGAGGGGGGAAGTTCTTAAATTTTTCCATTTCTTCCATGGAATTTGATCTATCGCTACTGGGGTTTTTTAGTTTTGGTAAATTATGTTTTCCCTAAAATGTGGTACTTTTCATCTAAGCTTATTTATATACGGTTATAATATTTCTTATGATTTCTTAAGTTTTCTATGTTAAATGGGTATTTCCCCCTTGTTATTTCTTGTTTTGTGTATTTTGGGTATCATTTTATATCTTGATTAAGTTAGTGATTTCTTTTTTCCAAGCCAGATTTTTAAAATGTTAGTTTGAGTGTTTTTCTGGTGTTTGGCTCATTGATTTCTGCTTTTTTTTCTTTAGTTCCTTCCATGTTTCTACTTTCAATTTATGTTTCCAATTTCTGAATTGGAGTTTTAAGTACTTAATAACTCTGTGATATCGATAATTCTAAGTATTTAAAACAGCACCTTTCCCTCAGGCCTGAAATCTAGACCCAGACATGTGTTTGTGTGGTCGTCCTTTCTAGAAATGTTACGTTTGAACTTCTCCTCTCATCCTGCTGTCTGTCATCTTGACAAGGCCACTCTGTGTGCATGAGGGAGCCTGCATTCCAGGTGGAAAGATGGACTCAGGACTTCCAGGATGCTCGGTTTGTAAAATTTTAATATCTTAACCAATCTCAGGTGCCAGAGCACTCAGCCAGGACACCCGCTCTCCCCAGGCACCCTGCCCTTCTGTGGTGAGACTGGCTTTGCCTCCCTGGGTGTGGCCCTGGCTCAGCCCCTTCCTGATCCTGCATTGGCCCAGCTGGTGGCCCTCACCTCACTCAGGTGCCCAGAGACCTGAGGGGCTGAGCTGGGCAGGGACAGAGGCATGCAGTATAAGGAAGCTGGGGGTGGGGGCCTTGCCTTCACAGCATTGGCAGGACAGCCAGCATGGTCACTAGGACACTGACAGCGGCTCCCAAAGAGGAGGAGAGGGCAGGCAGTGGTTGAGGAGGTGGGGGTGTGTGTTCTATGTGATGACGGATCCATGTTGAGAAATAGGAGACTCGGGCATAAACTGCAGGATACATAGGGAACGCACAACCACGGCCCCAGCTCACTATTCCAATTTGCACCCAGACGCGGTTGAATTCACAAACGAGTGGGCCCCCAGAGTCACCCTGGAAGAAAAGAGGAATTGCCTGTGAACCAGGAGACTGGGGCCCACTACTGCCTCCTGCACAAGGGTGGCCCAGCACCCACCCTGCAGGGCTGGGCCCAGAGCCACTTCACTCCGCAGTTCCACTTTGCTAGTGCCAGGCCCTGCTTCAGGAAAGCAGGGAATGTGCCACAGGGCGACAGTCAGCAGGCACAGCCTCCAAGCAGGCACAGAGCCTTGGGCTGCCCCAGCCAGCTCTGGGGTCCACGTGGCACTGGGCACTGACTGAGGCCTGTGTCCTATCTGCACATAAGCTACCCTGAGGTCTCCTGCCCAGCCTATGGTGATGTGCTCCCAACCCCCTCAGGGGCCAGGCCTTGTGGGACCACCCACCCACTCAGAAGTGCCCCTGGTGGCTCAAAGCAGTTGAACACATGAAAGCCACAGACTTGGTCCACCGTCCCCGTGGTGGGACACACCTCACATGGAGTCTTCCCATTCCTGAGGTCCCCGGCACACATCATGTCTGGCAGAAGGTACGATGTGTGTCCATACAGCAGCTGGCATAGACGCAACGGGATCAGAGGTAGCTGCGCCTCCTGCAGGTGGTTTGAGGCACCTGTCAGAAAGAAGTGCAAGCTCTGTGCGAGGTCCTCCCAAGCCTGTCCCCAGAACACATCCAGAGGCTTCTTTTGCTCCTGCCCTCTGGTGGCCCCACTCTCTGCACTGGGAGTCAGGCTTTGGCCAGTGAAGTGTGACTATAAACACATGAAACTTTCTAAGAGATACAGAAGAGCCAGGACCCAGTTGAGCCCATTTCCTTCCCACTGCTGCAGCTTGAGTGCAAACAGCTCCAACAGCTCAATGCCTGTGTGACTGTGGGGCTGACAACGTGTGTACAAGCAAGGAACCTCCGAGTTTTGCGGGTGTCACTCCTGTGTCCTCTCTGTGCCATGGGATATAGTAATTGGTCCCAGAAACCTTGATTTTTCCTGACCAATGTGTGAGTGGGTCCCATGGCTCTACCCCAGCCTGACCGGAAGGAGCCATTCTTACAGGCTGAAGACCTTCTGACCAGGGCTGAAGGGGGGCTGTATTTGGGGAATTCGTTTTGGAGCTGATGCATATGTACCTTGAGGGGAAGAGGAGGGTTCTCCAGAGAGAAAGAGCCCCAGAGGGCACACAGGGGACTGGGTACCCACAGTCTGCTGCTGGACCCTGAGCCAGGTCTGCAGAAGGTACAATTCTACAGAGAGGGCAGAGAGTGGCCAGGTTGGACTTCACAGTGCCCAGAGCTCATATGGGGCTGAGAGGCTGAGTTCCAACCAGTCAACAGTGGAGTCTTATGGGATACCAAGGACATTGGGGAAGACAGCATAGAGATGAGGGGAAATATCCCTGTCATGCTCATATGGACACTGAGGCCACACAAAACCAGGCAGACAGAGGACCACAGTGATGAGCCTGGCACAAGCTGTCTCACCTTTGACAGGGCACAAAGGAAGAGGTACAACACAGAGGTGGGTGGGAAGAAGTCAACTGTAATTTCAATTAGTTTTTCAATGCTGGCAGCATGTCAGCTCAGGATAATAGGAAACCAGAAGAGAGAGGTTGGCACTCATGGGTAGGTCTTTCCTCGGGTCTCCACTGGGAGCTTATGAGGAATACTGGGGACAGGGCAGTGACCAGAGAGAAGGCCCCTCAGTGCTGGTGTTCAGGAGATGGCCAGCTGCCATTGGAGACCCAGAAAACAGCCTGCTTCCCTTCTTGCATGGAGTAGAAGCCTTCCATCAGTGGTGGTGGTGGTGGTGGTGGTGGTGGGAGGGGCACCGTATACTCCTGCCCCCACGGCCTGGCACAGGTGCATTACTCTGCAGGAAGGGCAGAAACAAGGTCTGAAACAAGGTGTCCCTGAAAACTCTGGGTCCAAGAACTACATGGGTAAAACCAGGTGTCTGCCTGGTCTACCTGCTACTGCAGACACAGGGGTTTGCTACCATGAGGGCAAGAAGATAGAACAATTATAAACATTTACTCACATAATGACACACTATTAAAAGACATGAAGCAAAACCCCACAAACTGAAGGGAGAAATAGAAAGTTCTACAATAATGGTTGGAGACCTCAATATCCCACTCTCAATAATAGAAAGAACAACCAGACAGAAGATAAGTAAAGATACAGAGGACTTGAACATCACTATAAACCAGCTAGATATAACAGACATATACGGAACACTTCACCCAACAACTACAGCATATACGTTATGTCAAGTGCACACTTGGCATTTTCCAGGCTAGACCATGTTAGGCCACAAATTAAGGTTCTATAGATTTTAAAAGGACAAAAGCTTCATAACATTGCACATGGCAATGATTTCTTGATTATGACACCAAAACTACAGGCAACAAAAGAAAAACAGGCAAATTAGACTTCATGAACAATTTAAAATGTTGTATATGAAAAGACACTATTTACTAGAGTGAAAAGGCAACCCAAAGAATTGGAAGAAATCTTTGCAAATCATACACCTGATAAGGGATTAATACCCCAAATATATAAAGAACTCCTAAAATTCAACAATGAAACAACGAACTTGATTTAAAAATGGGCAAAGGACTTTCGTCCATTTATTCAAAGAAGACATATGAATGACCAATAAGCACATGAAAAGATGCTCAATATCACCAATCATTTGGGAGAAGCAAATTAATACTATAAGATAGCACCTCACACCCATTAGGATGGCTACTATCAAAAAACAGAAAACAACAAGTGTTGGCGAGGATGTGGAGAAATTGAAATCCTTGTGCACTGTTGGTGGGAATGTAAAAGGGTACAGCCGCTGTGGAAAACAGTATGGAGTTTCCTCAAAAAAATTAAAAATAGAATTACCATTTGACTCAGCAATTCCTTTTCCTGATATCTACCCCAAAGATTTGAAAGCAGGGTCTTGAAGAGACATTTGTACACCCATGTTCATAGCAGCATTATTCATAATAGCTAAAAGATGGAAGTAAACCAAGTGTCCACTGACCAGTAAATGGATTACCAAAGTAGGGAATACACATACAATGAATTATTATTCAGCTTTCCAAAGAAGGAAGTTCTGCAATATGCTATAAGGATGAGCCTTGAGGACCTTGTGCTAAGTGCAATAAGCCAGTCACAGAAGGACAAATACTGAATGATTCCACTTATATGAGATACTCAGTCATAATCATAGAGACAGAAAGTGTAATGGTGAGTGGTTGCCAGGTGTTGATAGGAGGGGGAAATGGGGATTTATTGTTTAATGGGTATAGTGTTTCAGATTTTACAAGATTAAAAGAACTTTAATGATTGTTGGTGGTGACAGTTGCACACTGATGTGAATGTACTTAATACCACTGAACTGGACATTTAAAATGGTTACGATGGCAAATTTTATGTTATTTGTATTTTAACACAATAAAAAAAGAAAAAAAAATTGTGGTGAGAAGCTCCCTCAAATGAGGAGACCCAGAGGGTCAGGATGGGACAGGACCACGGAGTAAATACAAGCTAATGTCACTGTCCAATCTCCCTAAGAGCTGTATACATGGGAATGCACCAAATTATTACAAACAAACAGAAAAGAAGACCATACATGAACCAGAGATGAACCATACATGAACCGGAGAATTTTTTGAACTAAGAATTAGAATGAATCCAACTTTGTCCCTAAGGGCCAAAGAAAGAGACAAAGAACAGGCACGTGGAATGATGCTGATGTCTGAGGAGGGAGAGAGGGCCGGGTCACTGGAATGAGAGCCCCTTGGAGGGTGGGGATGATCCGGGCCTGCAGAGATGGTGGATGTGTATCTCCCCACCTACCACACACACCCCTCCTGCAGACACTGGGGTGCAGATAGTTGTAAGATTAAACTTGCTGGGAGGTGAGTGGTCCTGGTTTCAGGGTGACCTGAATTTGGGCTTTGGGTCAATCATTTCTTGGATGTGGTTGAACATGAGACTATTGAAAACTATTTTCAAGGACTGAAGGTTTAAAGCAACAATAATGGCAATATAATGTGCAGAAGTAAAACAGAGAACAATAGCATAAGGAGTTGAAGGGGGGAAAAGAGTTATACTGTGTTAAGTGTTTACATAATCTGTTAAATAGTAAACGAATTCAGAGGACACGAACTATATTCATGGATCCAGTTCTCTATGGTTTCCTGCATCTAAGCCCTTTGCCACGTGTCTCTGTAGTCATTCCCATCAGGAGGTGTGATGCATTTTCCCAATCCTCATATCTGAGTTATGCCACATGACATGCTTTGTCAGTGGGATGGATTTGAGGAGACGTGTTGTGGGCAGAGGCTTGGGAAAGCATTGTGTCTCTCCACCACTGCCTGTGGACATGCTCCAGCAAGCTGCTGGGGAGTGAAAGATGTGAGGATAAGGGTCTAGCACTCCAGCTCAGTCTATCACAGGCTGCTCACAACCACGTGAGCTCAATGAAGGCATATCACCATATACACCAGGGTTTTATAGTTTGTTGTAATGCAGTGTTATTGTGGCAATAGATAAATGACAGAAATCAGTATCTAGAAACTGGAGGTTTCCATAAAAATAACAAGAATGTGGCATTGTTTTTGGGACCTGCTGGATGGAAAAAGTTTCCTAAAATATAATCTAGAAAAATGAAAAGAAAATGGAAAGAAGGAGGTTGGGAAAATGGAAGCCTGTGCTGTGAAGTGGCAAAACTGTTGCCAGTGGTAATTTGGAAGGTAAAAAATGTACTTAATGAACTCGAGAAACTTGGCAAGATAATTTCCAGTCAGAATTATGAAAGTCAAGTGGTTGCTTCTGGTTGAATATAAAGTACTACAAAAAAGATGAACGATTCTGAGCTCTGCCAATTCTCGAGCAGAGGCTAGTCAGAGGGAGTCAGGAACCAGGCTGTGCAGGCTGAACCATCTCTATAGCAGTTACTCAACTCTGCCACAGGAGTAAGAGAGCAGCCCCAGACAATATGCACATAGATGGGCGTGCTTGTGTTCAAACCAAACTGTATTTATGGATGTGGAACTTCGAGGTTTAAATAAGTTTCATGTTTCATGAAATCTTCTTTTGGTTTTCTGTCAACTGTTTAAAAATGCATAAATCATTGCAAGCTTGCTAGCAACACAGAAAGCAGTGGGCAGGACTTAGCCCATGTGCTGTAGTTCGCTGATCCATGTGAGAGAGAGGCTGAGTCCTCTGGATTGGAAATGAAACTGCTTGGTCTCAGTCAGGGGCATGGCTCTCAGTGCCTTTGTTGAAACCTTGAAAGAATTAAGATGGTCCCTAGTAGATACTCCCTGATAGACAAAAGGGCCTCTAGAAATCCTAAGAAGGAGGTCCCATAGCATCCTAGCTTCCCAGAGAGACAGCGACTAAATTTAGAGATGCAGATGTCAAAAAGAACTGGGGGCGGCTGTGGCATGGGAAGCTCAGAAAGTCACTTAAAGACTTGTAAAGTGTTGCCTTCTGGACTAAAAGGTAGCGAGATGTTCAAAATGTCGAAAGGTCTCCAGGCCCCCAGGAGAGGCTTGGAAAGTTCCTCAATGCGGTATTTTTTAAGGCTCTTTTAAGAAGTAGTCAAGAAGGATGTCTTAGAGAATAGTGCCAAGAGCCATGGAAAACAGTGAGTCATTCAAAATCTTGGCAGGTTTATTGTAGAAACTGGGGAGCTGATTCTAAAATTCGTGTGGAAATGCAAAGGACCCCAAATGCCCATGATGATCCTAAAGAAGAGAAACAGCTGTGGAGAACGAGTTCCACCAGACTTATTATACAGCGACACTACTGCAACAATGCAGAGACCCCAGTGGCAGAACAGGAGACCCACATGACACAATGTTTGACAAAGGTGTTAATACAATTCAGTGGGGAAAGGAGGTCTTGATGAATGGTGTTGGAGCGAGTGGATGACCTTACAAGAGGCAAATCTTCATAAACACAACAAAAAAGGCCTTATGTATATAAGGAAGAACATGATAAATTGGACTTTGTCAAAATTAAAAACTTTTTCGAACTAAAGGACATATCAAGAAATTTTAAAAAGCCACAGTCTAGCAGAGAATATTTGCATAACTATCAAAGTATGTGTATCCAGAATATATAATGAATTCCTATAAATCATAAAATGTCAAGAAGCTATCACTACACAATGGTCAGCATAGCTGAAGTGAAAAAGACTAACACTGTCAAGCGTTGGCCAGGGTGTGGGGCAACTAATGGTCTCCTACACTGCCAGTGGGGATATAAAGTACATAGTCAAGTGATAAAACATTGGCAGTTTCTAAGAAAACTAAATTTACCCCCACCCTATAACCGACATGTTTTAGTTCCAAGTATATCCCCAAGATAAACAAGCATGTGTGTTCACCAAAAGACTTGTACCACAATATTTATTGCAGACTTATTCATATGACCTAAATACTGGAGACAATGCTGATGTCCACCTACAGGAATATGGATAGGAGACATTTTGCTATGTTCATACATTGGAACACTACATGACAGAAAAGCAAGATGAACAACATGGATGACTCTCAAAAACAGTGGGGTGAGGGAAAGAAGACAGACACAAAGGAATCCATGCTGTATAATTTCATAAAGAATCCACTGCCAAATTTAAAATCATGAAGATTTACCCCTCTGTTTTCTGCTAAGAGTTTTATGATTTTAACTCTTATATTTAGGCTGTTGATCCATTTAAATTTTTGTATATGGTGTGAGGTAGGAGTTAACTTCATTCTTGTGCATGTGAATACATGCATACGGTTGTCCAACCATTTGTTAAACTATTCTTTCCCCAGTGAATGGACTTGGCCCCCTTGTCAAAAATCAGTTGGCCATAGATGTATGGGTTTATTTCTAGACTTCCAATTCTATTCCATTGGTCTATTATGTCTGTCCTTATGCCAGTGCCACATTGTTTTCATTATTGTAGCTTTGTAGTAAATTTTGAGATGAGGAAGTGTGAGAACTACAACTTTGGTCTTCTTTTTCAAGATTATTTTGTCTATTCAGGGCCCCTTCCAATTCCATATGATTTTGAGGATCAGCTTTTTCATTTCTGTAAAACTTTGGAATTTTGGTAAAGATTGCATTAAATATGTAGATCACTTTTGGTAGTGTTGGCACCTTAACAATAAGTCTTCCAATCCAGGAATGAGCTGTCTTTACATTTATTTACATCTTTTAAAACTCCTTTCAGCAATGTTTTGTAGTTTTCAGTATACAAGTCTTTTTTACCTCCTTGGATAAATTTATTCATAGGTAATTTTTCTTTTGAATTATATGGAATTGTTTTCTCAATTGTTCATTAAGATGTATAGAAACACAACTTATTTTTGTGTGTGTTAATCTTGTGCTCTGCAACTTTGCTGAATTCATTATTGTCTGTAGTTTTTTTTTTTCTTTAAAGATTTTATTGGGGAATTGGGGGAGGAGAACAGCGCTGGGGAATCAGGGGAAGGGAAACAGACAAGTTGCTGTCCTTTTGTTCTTCAGTCTAATTGTGGAGGACGTTGCTTCACTGGCTCCTGTTGGTATTATCATTGCGTTCTTCCCCTGGTGAGGCAGTCGCTCGTTGGACACTGGACGGCTGCTCACGCTGGCTGCCAGCCACTCACAGTAGCTCAGTGGAGCCCACTGTGGCCCCACTGCAGCCATTGCCATCGCCGTTGCTGGTGACTCACAGGAGCCCAGCTCAAGGTCAAGCTGTTGCTCACTATCTTAGCTGTAGAGGGTGCAGCGTCACTGGCCAGCATGTGGTATCCGAACCAGGTCCCTGCTGCTCAGAACTGGCGCTCCCAAGCCAACTCTTAACCAATGGGCAACTCGGCCGGCCCTGTAGTTTTTGTTTTATGATTCATTGGGGTTTTATATATGTAGGATCCTGTCATCTGTGAAGAGAGAGAGTTCTACTTCATTGTCAATCTGGAAGCCTTTTATTTCCTTTTCTTACCTAATTTGTCTGTCTAGAGTCTGGTACAATACTAGTGGCAAAATTGGGCATCTTATCTTTCAGTCTTTCTCCACTGAGTATGATGTTAGCTGTGGGTTTTCCACGATGCACTTAATCATGTTGAGGAAGTACTTCTCTATTCCTAGTTTTCTAAGTGTTCTTTTTTTTTTAATCATGAGAGGATGTTCGATCCTGTGAAATACTTCCTATGCATCATTTGAGATGATCATGTGAGTTTTTTCCCCTTCATTCCTTTCATGTGGTATATTATTAATTTGTATATGTTGAATCTCCATTTTATCCCTGGATAAATCTCACTTTATTGTAGTGTGTAATCCTTTTAGTATGCTGTTGGATTCAGTTTCCTGTATTTTCTTCAGGATTTTTGCATTATATTCATGAGGGATAGTGGTCTGTGATTTTTTTTCTTCTGGTTTCTTTGTTCGACTTTGGTGTCAGTATAAGGTTGGTCCTGTACAATGAATTATGAAGTGCTTCCTCCTTTCCTATTTTGGGGAGCATTTGAGAAGAATTGTTGTTAATTTTTCTTTAAGTGTTTGATATTATTCTGTAGTAAGCCATCTGGTCCTGGACTTTTCTTGGTTGAGAGGTTTCTGAATACTGACTCAACCTTTTTATGTATTATAAATCTATTCATAATTTTAATATTTTCTTGAGTCAAATTTGGCAATTTGAGTGTGTCTGGGAATGTTTTCATTTCATGTAAATTATCTAATTTGTTGTCAGAATTATTTGTAGTATTTTCTTATATGCTTTTTTATTTCTGTAAGGTTGTTGTTCTGTTTCATTTCTGATTTTAGTTTTTAGTTATTTGTACCTTTTTATTTTGTTGTAGTTAGTCTAGCTAAAGATTTGATGATTCTGTTGGTCCTTTCAAGTAACTAACACTGTTTCATTGGCTCTACTTTTTTAAAATTTTGTATTTAATTTCTTTCTGCTCTAATCTATTATTTCCTTCCTCCTGCCAGCTTTGGGTTTACTTTGCTCTTCTCTTTACAGTTCCTTAAGTCAGAAAGTGAAGTTATTTATTTGAGGCTTTTCTTCTTCTTTTAAATCTAGGCATTTACAACTATAAATTTCACTCTGAGTACCATTTTCACTGAATTCCATAAGTTTTGGTAATGTGTTTTCATTCATCTCAAAATATTTTTTAATTTAATTTGTGATTTCTCCTTTGACCTATTGGTTGTTTAACAGTTGTAGCTTAGTTTTTGAAATTAAAAAAGTAAACCTAATTGAAAGAAGTATAATATGAGGAGTAAAGGAATTGGATTAACATGTGCATATAGCCAAATAAGCATGTCCTGTATAAAATCATTGTAAAATGACTAATCTTGGTTGTATAAAAACAACAAGATGGAATTCAAATGCTGGAAAACAATAGCATATTAAAAAAACACATAACATAAGAGATACATGTGTTTATATTTATAAATATATAGAGTAGGGTCCCTTTATTCCTTTGGGAAATGAGTATGTTCAGGTGTGCATGTTAAAAATTTAAGGGAGAAAATTAAAAATTGGACATTTAACTTGCTAAAGAGTACAGAGTAAAATAGTTAATATAATCAGTCTTTTGGGAATGAAGAAAGGCAGAAAAATATTTAAGAGACAGCAGTAGGGCCGGCCGAGTGGCGCGATGGTTAAGAACTCGCTTGGGATGCCAGAGGACCCCGGTTCGGATCCCACATATGAGGGCCAGTGACACTGCCCTCCACAGCTAAGATGCTGAACAACAGCTCAACCTGGAGCTGGGCTG
>NW_017731697.1:93496-103814 GCF_001890085.2 Hipposideros armiger
AGCAACTTGTCTGTTCCCCTTCCCCCAATTCCCCAGCATTGTTCCCATCCCCCCAATTCCCCAATAAAAATCTTAAAAAAAAAAAAAGAGACAGCAGTAAACGGATAGTACAAAATAATAATTTAGAAATAAATCTATACATGGGACATCTGGCTGGGGTGGAGTAAAGATGTCAGCAAATCCTTTTCCCAATAAACAAGTATAAAATTGGACAAAGTTGTTTAAAAAAACACTTTAGGGCTCTAGAGATCAATCAAAAGCAAAGAAAATTTGAAAGGTGCTATTTATGAATAACTGGTGGATCTTAGGTCAACAATGATAGAAGACTGTGACCTACCAGTATTTGCCTGGGGCTTCACCATCTCGACCCTCACTCCATCCTTGCTCTGTCAATGTGGTGGTTTTACAATGGTAGGGCTGGCTTGAAAACAATCAGTTTTTCTGCCAGGGGGAAAGAACTTGATTCAGAGAGGACAGTTAAAAGTCACAGTTGCAATAAACTTATATATATTTTTTCAAATTAGTGTTTTGGATTTCTTTGGATAGATACTCAGGAGGCGAATTGCTGGGTCATGGGTCATAAGATAGTTCCTTTTTTTTTTTTTGGTTTTTAGGAACATCCATACTGATTTCCATAGTGGCTGCACCAATCTGCAATCCCACTAACAGTGCACAAGGGTTCCCTTTTCTCCACAATCTTGCCAACATTTGTTTGTTGATTTATTGATGATAGCCATTCCGACAGGGGTAAGATGATATCTCATTGTAGTTTTTATTTGCATTTCTCTAATGATTAGTGATATTGATCATTTTTTCATATGTTTATTGGCCATCTGTATGTCCTCTTTTGTAAGGGGTGTAAATGTCTATTACAATGCTTTGTACACTGAAACTAAAAAAAAAAGCCACACTTGTTACTGTCAGTTAAAGTATCAAGCTATGTAAGACATGAGTGAGGAAAACTCATAGCATTATTGGTCTGTACTTGGGGTTCTTGAGGGGGAAGGGGAGGGTGAACAGTGTCACTGACAAATATTATGGGGACTCTGGAAATAAGAGAGCCATAGAAGGGCTAGATAGATCTCCACTCATCCCTAGTCTGACTCGGAAACTATATGCATACACATGGAAGACAGAGTGGGCTGAGTAGAAAATAAAAGCTGAGGCAGACTTGAGAATCACGTGGACTCTGAATGAGCTCACTAACCCCTACATATGACTGACTGGCAAAGGGTAGATGCCTGAACAGTTTCAGGTGTTAGAGCACAACTTTGGCCCAAAATACTGGCTAACCAATGAGCTATTAAGAAACAGTGGTGACTCCTAGGAAGCTAGAAGAAAAAATAAGTAAAAGAATTAAGGGAAAAAAAAACTGAGCACAGACATCAGTAGCGGCAAACTACAGGAGAGATTCAGCAAACTAATTCCTGGCAAATTACTAAAAACAAAACAAAACAAAACTTTCAGGGAAAATAAATCAGAATCCAAAGTTGCTAGAATGTGTTATTTTTTTAAATTTATTTTTCAATTAGAGTTGACATACAATATTATATTAATTTCAGGTGTACAACATAATGGTTAGACATTTATATACCTTACGAAGTGATCTCCCCATTAAATCTATTACCCATCTGACACCTTATGTAGTTATTACATATTATTGACTATATTCCCTGTGCTGTACTTTGCACCCCCATGACTATCTTTATAGCTGGCAATTTGTACATCTTAAGCCCTTCACCTTTTTCAGCCTGCCTCCCCAACCCCACTTCCATCTGGCAACTAACAGTTTGTTTTCTGTATGTATGAGTTTTTTTCAGCTTTGTTTATTTATTTTGTTTTTTAGATTTCACATATAAGTGAAATCATATGATATTTGTCTTCCTCTGTCAGATTATCTCACTTAGCATAATACTCTCCAGGTCCCTCTATGTCGTTGCAAATGGTAAGATTCCATTTTTTATGGCTGAGTAATATTCCATTATATATATGTACCACCTCTTCTTTATCCCATCATCTACTGATGGGCACAAAAGGTTGTTTACATATCTTGGCTATTGTAAATAAAGCTGCAATGAACATAGGGGTGCATATTATCTTTTCAAAGTAGTGTTTTGTATTTCTTCAGATAAATACACAGAAGTGAAATTGCTGGGTCATATGCAGTCTGACAATTAAGTTTGCAAACTCACCCTAGAGAAAGTGCTATGTACCTCATTGCTGAATATTACTATGGTCACCTTCGAAGTACTCCCCTTGGGAAGCTATGCACTGATGCCAACACCTAGTCCACCCTTCAAAGCAATTTTGGAACTCTTTTTCTGGAATGGCCATCAGAGCTGTCATCGGATTACCTTTGATGTCCTCAGTGTCATAAAATATCTTCCTTTCAATATTTCCTTTATCTTCAAGTAAAGAAAGAAGTCATTGAGGGCCAGATCAGGTGAGTAGGGAGGGTGTTCCAATACAGTTATTTGTTTATTTGTTTACTGGCCAAAAACTCCCTCACAGACAGTGTGAGCTGATGCATTGTCGTGATGCAAGACCCATGAATTGTTGGCAAAAAGTTCAGGTCGTTTTAGTCTAACTTTTTCACGCAGCCTTTTCAGCACTTCCAAATAGTAAACTTAGTTAACTGTTTTGTCCAGTTGGTAAAAACTCATAATGAATAATTCCTCTAATATCAAAAAAGGTTAGCAACATTGTTGCAACAAGTTTGCAAACTTAATTGTCAGACCCTGTATATGAAGCATATGGTAACCACAAACCAAAAGCCTATGAGATATACATGAAATAAAAAGAAAGGAATCCATAACACTATGGAAAACCATCAGCATACGAGAGAGCAAGAGAATGAAAAAGGAAAAAAGAAGTACAAAAACAATCAGAAAACCATTAATCAAATGGCAATAACTACATATCTATCAATAATCACTTTAAATGTAAATGGATTACATGTTCCAATAAAAAAGATAGGGTGATGGAGATGACATCACAGAAATGACTGCATGAGCGGTGCTTCTTGAAATCTCCTCCAGAAGTTACAACAAGTTGAACAGCTATAATTCAACAAAGAACTCCTGGCTCATCACATAGGAAATGCCTGAGAGACCCGCAAATCGAATCACCTGAAGGTGGGCAAATCGGGCGAGTGGGGGAGGAGCAAAGGGGAGGAGCAAAAGTCCCCAGGATGCAGATTGGAGCTTGCTGCAGTCTCAGGAGAGGGAAGAATCCCAGCTTCAGGAGCACTCCCTGTGGCCTACAGTCCTGCCTGAGGGATCAGCATATAAGATGGCTGAACCCAGTGTTCAGGGCAGAGACCTTGGGTGAGGACTGTGGTTTAAGTCCTCACTGCCAGGCAGAAAACAGAAAACAAAGACTCGGAACCTGGCTGCCTCCCTCCCACCCTCCCACAGCTCACCCCACCCTTGTCTGCTCAGTGATAAAAGCAGACTCCAGGAGAAATGATCTGGGGTGGTCAGAGCCACAAAAGTACCAGACACCTCTCACAGCAAACACCCCCAACCCCCAACCCCCACCACCACCTTTCTGGGAGGTTACCTGCAGGGCAGCCAGAGCCACTGACACACACAGACTCAGCATCAGGCTGCAGGGGCAGTACTGGGGTTTCAGAAGCTCAGAGCTCTTTCACCCTTCACATCCTCCTACAGAAGCATTGCCCTGAGACCCAGGCGACCTGTTCACAGAGGCGAAGCCCACCTTCCGGTGACTGGCCGTGGTATTCTCAGCGAGTTTTTGCAGGCCAGTGAAGAAACTGCACTGACTTTGTAGAAGTCACCAACTACAACCCATAGCACCCAAGAAACCTGCCCTGCCCACCTAGAGCTGCATTGCCAGGGGCACTCTGAATGCCTGGTGGCTGGCCCCACCTCCACAAGCTGTGAAGGAGGTTTTTTACAGCAGCAGACAACTCACTGGGGGAGTTTGCTAGAGGGCATTAAGCCAATACTTGCACTGCAGAATAGATGGGTGGTGGCTGGACTTAAGCATTTTTTTCTCTGTTTTTCCTTTCTTTTTTCTTATCTTTTCTTTTTTTCTTTTTCTTCTTTTCTGTTTTTTGGTTATTTTTGTTTGTTTTAGTTTTTTTTTGGTATTTTTTTAGTTTTCTCTTTGTGTGTGTGTGTGTTTTGTTGTTTTTGTACTTTTGTTTGTTTTAATTGTTGGTTCTTTGTGTGTGTGTGTGTGTGTGTGTGTGTGTGTGTGTGTGTGTGTGTTGTTCAGGGTAGTTGTAGGCTCAGCACCAGTCCAGGAGCTGAGACTACACTGAATTTGTAGAAACTACTGACCAAACCCTTTACCCCCTGTAACCCCACCCTACCCACCTACAGCTGCATTGCCAGGGGTACTCTGGGTGCTGGGTGACTGGCTCAACCCCCACAAACCATGGAGGAGGTTTTTTACAGCAATGAACAATCTGCAATGGCCTGGGGAGATATTAGTGGTGAACAGTGACCCCCACCCCCCAAACTGCACTGTAATCACTCGGGGACAGCTCTCGGGAACTTGTGGGCCTGAGATGGAGGCTCGCTATAGTGTCCTTGGGGCACTGAACAAGATGGTTACAGGCTACATACAGGCGTAAGATCTGAATCTTCATTAACATTGTAAAAACCACCAACCATGTGTTGTGACTCACTTGAACTCCATCCTGTCCAGCTAGTGTTGCATCACTGAGGGCACTTTCAACACCAGGTAAACCAGCCAGACACATGCTCTTAAGGAGCCTCTTTCAACAGTTGGGCCTTACGTGCAGCTGATAGGTGACAACAGGCTTAGGGGGCCTTGGGCCTTTTGCTAAGTTGTCTCAAGCGCATTATTGGTGGCTGCCAGACTCAGTTCACAGACAGGCCACCCCCACATGCCTCCAGATCCAGCATGGGCAGCAGCCAACTACATACAGCATTGGGGCACCTACTAAGTAGCCACGGGCCACTAACAGGCAGGGCTGAAATTACCCAGCATGAGAGCCCCACCCAAGAGACACCAGAAACAAAACACCCAGAGGCCAGCTTCAGACCACACCAGGGCACTACCTGGTTAGCCCCACAATGGGCACACACAAAGGGAATTCTCAACAGGCACAGGAGCCTGCAGGGGCGAAGACTCCTCTGAGGGATCAGCACTCACATAGCAGCTCATACACTGTGGGCATCGCCAATCCTCATAGCTAGTCAGCCTGGGAGTCAATGCCACCCTCCGACAAGCTAAAAGCAATCAAGGCCAACTACAACAAGGGAACACACACAATACAAGGGACACTCCTGGAACACATGCACAGGAGATTAGGGAGACTGCACAATTCGACTATTAAGGACACATACTACATAAAGTCACCCAGCAAAGACTAAGAGACATAAGACTGAGAGACATAGGTGATCTACCTAATACATAGAAGCAAACATAGAGTGACAGCCAGAATGAGGAAACAAAGAAACATGTCCCAAATAAAAGAACAGAAGAAACCTCCAGAATTGGAACTAAATGAAATGGGGGCAACCAACCTGTCAGAGACAGAGTTTAAAATACTGATTATAAGAATAGTTAAGGAACCTAGTGAGAATTTCAACAAAGAGACAGCAAGCATAAAGAAGGATATAGGAACTATGAAAAATAACCAGTCAGAAATAAAGAGTACAATAACTGAAATGAAGAATACACTAGAAAGATTCACCAGCAGGGACCGGCCAAGTGGCGCGTTGGTTAAGAGCTGGCTTGGAATGCCAGAAGGGCCCAGTTCAGATCCCACATATGAAGGCCAGTGACACTGCCCTCTACAGCTAAGATGCTGAACAACAGCTCAACCTGGAGCTGGGCTGCCGTGAGTTGTTGGCGACGGTGATGGCATAGGCTGCAGCCCCTGATGCAGTGGGTTGCCATAGGCTACCGTGTGCAGCTAGCAGCCAGCATGAGTGGCCAGCAGCCACTGGCGACTGATCTGCCTCACCTGGGAAGAGCGCAATGATGGTGCCAACTTGGGCCAGTGAAGCAACGTCCTCCACAACTAGACTGAACAACAAAAGGACAGCAACTTCTCTATTCCCCTTCCCCAATTCCCCAGCACTGTTCCCATCCCCCAGTTCCCCAATTAAAAAAAAAAAGAAAAAGAAAGATTCACCAGCAGATCAGATGAAGCAGACGATTGAATCAGCGATTTAGAAGACAAGGTAACAGAATTCACCCAGTTGGAACAATAACAGCAACGAAAAGAATAAAAAAACAATGAAAATAGAGTTCTGAGCTTCTTCCAGACGTTCATCTCCTTTTGGGTCTCATTCTCGGACTTTCCTCACAGGATGGCCCCCAAACGCCAGTCTTCACTCTCACCTCAAACAAAGAAACCAAGACTGCCTCCTGCCCCCAAGCTGGAGAAGACGTCGACCTCTCTGGATGTGCCAAAGAGAGAAAAAGAACAGCAAGAAGCAATTGAACATATTGATGAAGTACAAAATGAAATAGACAGACTTAATGAACAAGCCAGTGAGGAGATTTTGAAAGTAGAACAGAAGTATAACAAACTCCGCCAGCCATTTTTTTCAGAAGAGGTCAGAATTGATTGCCAAAATACCAAATTTTTGGGTAACAACATTTGTCAACCATCCACAAGTGTCTGCACTGCTTGGGGAAGAAGATGAAGAAGTGCTGCATTATTTGACAAGAGTTGATGTGACAGAATTTGAAGATATTAAATCAGGTTACAGAATAGATTTTTATTTTGATGAAAATCCTTACTTCGAAAATAAAGTTCTCTCCAAAGAATTTCATCTGAATGAGAGTGGTGATCCATCTTCAAATTCCACTGAAATCAAATGGAAATCTGGAAAGGATTTGATGAAACGTTCAAGTCAAACACAGAATAAAGCCAGCAGGAAGAGACAGCATGAGGAACTGGAGAGCTTCTTTACCTGGTTTACTGACCATTCTGATGCAGGTGCAGATGAGTTAGGAGAAGTCATCAAAGATGATATTTGGCCAAATCCACTACAGTACTACCTGGTTCCTGACATGGATGATGAAGAAGGGGAAGGAGAAGAAGATGATGATGAAGAAGATGATGAAGAAGAAGAAGAGTTGGAAGATATTGATGAAGAAGGGGATGAGGATGAAGGTGAAGATGATGATGAGGAGGAAGGAGAGGAAGATGAAGGAGAAGATGACTAATAGAACATTGATGGATTCCAACCTTTTTTAATTTTCTCCAGTCCCTGGGAGCAAGTTGCAATCTTTTTTTTTTTTCCTCTTGTGCTCGGTCGCCCTGTTTTTGAGGTCTCTTTTCTCTCCTTTACACCATGGTTCTCACCTTACTTGGGGGGAAATAACTTCAGCAGAATACAGTGGGAAAAGAATCTCTGCCCCTTTCTGTTCCAAATTCATTTTTATCCCTTCCTATCTCAACAAAAACTTTATGGAATCAACACCACCATGCTCTGTGGAGAAAAAAGAAAAACCTTCTGCTCCCTTAGCTCTGCTGGAAGCTGGAGGGTGCTAGGCCCCTGTGTAGTAGTGCATAGAATTCTAGCTTTTTTCCTCCTTTCTCTGTATATTGGGCTCAGAGATTACACTGTGTCTCTATGTGAATATGGACAGTTAGCATTTACCAACATGTATCTGTCTACTTTCTCTTGTTTAAAAAAAGAAAAAAAAACAAAAAAATATGGGGTTATAGAAGGTCAGCAAAGGGTGGGTTTGAGATGTCTGGGTGGGTTAAGTGGGCATTTTGACAACATGAATTCTCCTTTGGCATGTTTAATTGTGATATTTCACAGACATCTTTGCAGTTTAAGATGACACTTTTAAAATAAAATTTTCTCCTAATGATGACTTGAGCCCTGCCACTCGATGGGAGAATCAGCAGAAGCTGTAGGATCTTACTCAGAATTGACATCCTCTATTGTAATTTTGTTCCTCTTTATTTTAAAATTTTCTTTTTGTTTCACTGGAGGGCCAGCTGAGTGGCTCAGTTGGTTAAGAGCTCGCTCAAAGGTTTGAGCTCTGAGCAACAGCAGTTCGAGTCCAGCCTGAGCTGAGCTGCCACTGAGCTGCCAACAGGTGGCAGGATGGCTCAGCTAAAAAAAAATAGTACTGTTTCACTGGAAAGGAAAGATGATGCTCAGTTTTAAATGTTAAAAGTGTACAAGTTGCTTTGTTACAATAAAATTAAATGTGTACAAAAAACAAACAAACAAAACCAATGAAAATAGTTTAAGAGACCTGTTGGGACAACATCAAGTGCAACAACATTCACACCAGAAGGAGAAGAGAGGGAGCAAGGGATTGAGAACCTATTTGAAATAATGACCAAAAACTTCCTTAACCTGGTGAAAGAAAATGACACACAAGCCCAGGAAGTGCAGAATCTGAAACAAGATGAACCCAAACAAGCCCACACCAAGACACATCATAGTTAAACTGGCAAAGGTGAAAGACAAAGAGAGAATCCTAAAAGCAGCAAGAGATACACTACTACTTACTTACAAGGGAGCTCCCATAAGATTATCAGATGACTTTTCTACAGAAGCTCTGCAGTCCAGAAGGGAATGGCAGGAAATATTCAAAGTGATGAAAAACTAAGGCCTACAACCAAGATTGTTCTATCTAGCAAGGCTATCACTTAAAATTGAAGGAGAGATAAAGAGCTTCCCAGAAAAGAATAAGCTAAAGGAATTTATTACCACCAAGCCAGAATTGCAGGAAATGTTAAAAGGCTTCTTGAAGCACAAGGAAGGTAAAAAAGAATTAACTAATAGAGACCTGAAATATGAATAATAAAATGGCAATAACTATATAACTATCAATAATCACTTTAAATGAAAATGGATTACATGCTCCAATCAAAAGACATAGGGTAGCTGAGTGGATAAGAAAACAAGACTCACGCATATGCTATTTACAAGAGACCCACCTCAGATCAAAAGACACACATAGACTGAGAGTAAAGGAATGAAATAAGATATTGCATGCAAATGGAAATGAGAAAAAACCTGGAGTAGCAATACTTATATCAGATAAGATAGACTTTAAAACAAAGACAATAATAAAAGACAAAGAAAGCCATTACATAATAACAAAGGGATCAATCCAACAAGAGGACATAACCCTAGTAAACATCTATGCACCCAACATAGGAGCACCTAAATATATAAAACAGATATCAACCGACATAAAGACAAAAATCAACAGTAACACAAACATAGTAGGGGAATTCAACACTCCACCTACACCAATGGACAGATCCTCTAGACAGAAAATCAATACAGAAACAGTGGCCTTCAATGACATATTAGACCAGTTGGATTTAATTGATATTTTTAGAGCATTTCACCCCAATGCAACAGAATATACATTCTTTTCAAGTGCACATGGACCATTTTCCAAGATAGACCACATGCTAGGCCACAAAGCAATTCTCAATAAATTTTAGAAGATTGAAATCATGTCAGGCATCTTCTCTGACCACAGTGCTATGAAACTAGAAATCAATTACAAGAAGAAAACTAGAAAATATAGAAAGACATGGAGACTGAAAAACATACTAGTAATAATGAATGGGTCAACAATGAGATCAAGAAAGAAATAAAAAAATACCTTGAAACAAATGAAAATGAAAATACAATGACCCAAAATCTATGGGATGTAGCAAAAGCAGTCCTAAGGGAGAAATTCATAGCAATGCAGGTCAACTTAAAGAAACAAGAAAATCTCAAATCAATAGTCTATTTTTACACCTAAGAAAACTGGAAAAAGAACAGTAAAATAAGCCCAAAGTGAGTGCAAGGAAGGAAATAATAAAGATCACAGTGGAAATAAACAAAATAGAGCCAAAAAAACAAAAACAAAAAAAACAAACAAGCAAAAAAACCCAAAAGATCAATGAATCCAAGTTGGTTTTTTGAAACGATAAACAAAATTGACAAATCTTTTTTTTTTTTTTAAGATTTTTATTGGGGAATAGTGGGGAGGGGAACAGACAAGTTGCTGTTGTTTTGTTCTTTAGTCTAGTTGTAGAGGATGTTGCTTCACTGGCCCAAGTTGGCACCATCATTGCGCTCCTCCCGAGCGAGGCAGATCAGTTGCCGGCTTCTTGACAGCTGCTCAGGGCAGCTGCTGGCCGCTCACGGTAGCCCATGGCAACCCACTGCAGTGCAGTCTCTGGGTGACTCACGGCAGCCCAGCTCCAAGTTGAGCTGTTGTTCAGCATCTTAGCTGTAGAGGGCAGTGTCACTAGCCCTCATGTGTGGGATCCAAACCGGGGCCCTCTGGCGTCCCAAGCCAGCTCTTAACAAATGCACCACTCAGCCGG
>NW_017731697.1:106046-110580 GCF_001890085.2 Hipposideros armiger
GAATGGAGAAAAGGTGAAAAGATTAGAAAGTACAAATTGTAGCCACAATATAGTCATGGGGATATGAAATACACTATGGGGAATATAATCAATAATGTTGTAAAGCTTATGTAGGATGCCAGATGGGTACTGGACTTATCAGGGGGATCACATAGACTGTGTAGATGCCTGACCACTGTGCTATACACCTGAAGCTGAAGTAGAATAATATTGAATGTCAACTATAATTAAACATATATATATATTTAATAATTTATATTACCTAATAAATTAAATATATATATGTATATAAATGTGTATATATATATATGTATATGTATGTATAAAATATATATATATATGGTCATGGGATGTAAAGTACAGCATAGGGAATATAGTCAACGGTATTGTAACAGCTGTATATGAGGTGGTAGATTTGGGGGATTATCACTTTGTGAGGGGTGTAAATGTCTAACTATTACATTGCTTTGTACACCTGAAACTAATTTTAAAAAAATATAGGTTGGCTGAATGGATAAAAACAAAACAAATCAAGAATCATACATATGCTGCCTATAAGAGACCGACTTCAGATCGAAAGACATATACAGACTGAAAGTAAAGTGATGGGAAAAAGATGTTTCATGAAAATGGAAACAAAAAACAACAACAAGAATAAGCTGAAGTAGCAATATTTATACCAGTCAAAATATACTTTAAAACAAAGAGAGAAAGAAGGGAATTTCATAATGTTAAAGGGATCACTGGAACAAGAGGATATTACTCTCATAAACATCTACACAGCCAATGTAGGAGCACTTACATATATAAAGCAAATATTAATGAACATAAAGGGAGAGATCAATGGTAATACAGTCATTGTAGGGGATTTAACACCTCACTGACATCAATGGATTGACCACCCAGTCAGAATATCAACAAGGAAACAGTGGTCTTAAATAACACATTAAACCAGATGGACTTAATTGATATTTTTAGGACATTGTACCTCAAAGCAGCATAATATACATTCTTTTGAAGTGCACCTGGAACACTGGATAGACCACATGTTAGAACACAAAACAAGTCTCAATAAATTTAAGAAGACTGAAATCACATCAAGGATCTTATCCAATCACAATGGTATGAAACTAGAAATCAATTACAAGAAGAAAACTGCAGGACACAAACACACGGTAGCTAAATAACATGTTACTAAATAATGAATGTGTTAACAAGGAGATTAAGGAAGAACTCAAAAGATACCTTGAGAGAAATGAAAATGAAAATATTTGCAGCATGAGTCGAGCCAGGCCACTCGTGTGAAGGAGATGATGGAAGAGGCTCTGGCTAGGAAAGTGTCCTGGGTGGGGTGGGGTCTTGGAGAATCACCAGGGTGAGGCAAATGGTGCTAGCCAGGTTAATGGAGAGCACAGATTTGGTGCTTACCTGCACTGGGCCAGCTGGTGAAAGGAGAGCTCAACAAAGGAACAATGGTGCCTACCAGCGATTCCATCCCCAGAGAGAATTGCCATGGCCCCTTACCCTTTGGCTCTCCCCCTGAAATTAGTCAATTTAGTTCCTCCCTATATGTCCCTGGCACGTTTTGAGCTGATGTTCCTGCACTGGGGCTTATAGTGAGTTTTGAGCTAGTGAGTTTGTCCATTTGTCCTTTAAGGGCAGTGTATCTTGGTTTCCTGCAGTCTTTTGACTCTCTGAGACACAATCCCTGTTGTTTTTCACAGCCAGATGTTATGGGCATACCTCTTCCCAGCACTTGTGCCTAGGGCTGAGGAGCCTGGAGTGGGGTTGGGGCCCCACGCTCCTCAGGGAGGACTTCTTCACCTGTGATATCCCTCCCGACTCTTAATTGCCACATTGTTGTAGGACCTGCCCATTCCATGTCTCTGCCCATCCTACCAGTCTTGATGTAGGGTGTCTTTGGAAAACTCATGACGTATTTTGTCTGTGTTTTTCAAAGGACATTTATTTACATAAAGAACAAAGATCAATCAATGATATATTGCATGTTTTGTTCGATAACATTTTGCCATCTTTCAGTGAGCTTCATAATTCCTCATTCACAGAAGGACCTGTCTTTATTTGTGAAAAACTGAACAAGGTGCTGATTTACAGCCTCATCTGAATTGAACGTTATACCATGCAAGGAGTTTTGAAGAGAGTGAAACAAGTGGAAGTCTGATGGTGCAAGGTCAGGCGAGTATGGTGGGTGTGGCAATACATCTCATCCAAGCTCCAATAATTTTTGACGGGTGATCAAGCTTGTGTGTGGTCTCGCGTTGTCATGGTAGAACACAACTCCTTTACAATTAACAAGCTCTGGATGTTTCTGGATGATGCATTCGTTCAAACTCTCCAATTGCGACAGTACACATTCTAATTGATTGTTTGGTTCCTTGGCAGGAGCTCAAAAAACATGACACATTTAAAATCCCACCACACTGAGCACATAACCTTCCTCTGATGAATAGGTCTGCTTTTGATGTCGTTTGAGGCAAATCATCACATCAGGACCAAGACCGTTTGCACACCACATTGTTATAAACAATCCACTTCTCATCACCAGTTATCAGTCACTTCAAAAAAGGATCGTTTTCCTCATATTTAATGAGCATATTGCAGATGTTTATATGCGCCATCAAATGAACTTCTTTGAGTTCATGCAGAACCCAAATATCGAGCTTGCTTCTTCAGGTGGTCATGCATCCCAGCTTCTCCAGCTGGTCATGAACGCTTGAATGATGGTTGTTCAATGTTTCTGCAATCTCTCGTGTTGTGTTATGTGGGTTTGACTCAATCAATGCCTTTATTTTGTTGTCAACCTCGGTGGGCCTCCCTGACTGAGGAGCATAGTTGAGATCAAAATTACCAGTACGGAATTTCGTGAAACATCATTGGCACAGACGTTCTTAGAGCTTTGTCACCATAAACTTTATGCAGCTTTTCACAATCTTGACGCACGCTCTTCCCTTTATGAAAGTAAAACAGTAAAATATGGCAAAAATGCACAGTTTGGTCTTCCATCTTCAACTTGTTCTAAAATCTCCAAAACTCAACCAAATCATTCAATTTTTTTTAGAATGAAGCTAGAACTGTCAGCTGTCAAATGACATAGCAATAACATAGATGCGAATGACTCTAGTACTTCCAAAAATGAACTAGNAAAAAAAAAAAAAAAGAGAGAGAGAGAGAGAGAGAGAGAGAGACAGAGAGGACCTTAAATAATAAAATCAGAAATGAAAGAGGAGAAGTGACAACAGACACCACAGAAATACAAAAAAATTTAAGAAAATACTATAAGCACCTATATGCCAACAAGTTAGACAATCTGGAAGAGAAGGATAAATTCCTAGAGGCATACAATTTTCCAAGGCTGAATCAAGAAGAAACACAAAATCCGAACAGACCAATAACTACCAATGACACTGAATCAGTAATCAACAAGCTCCAAACAAACAAAAGTCCTGGACCAGGTGGCTTCACAGGTGAATTTTACCAAACACTCAAAAAAGAATTGTCACTTATCCTCCTTAAACTATTCCAAAAAGTTTATATGGAGCCATAAAAGACCCCAAATAGCCACAGCAATCTTGAGAAATAAGAACAAAGCAGGAGGTGTCACGCTACCCAACATCAAATCATACTACAAGGCTGTAGAAATCAAAACAGCATGGTATTGGCGTAAAAACAGACACATAGATCAATGGAACAGAATAGAGAGCCCAGAAATAAATCCATGCTTATATGGATTTATATCTACCTGGATTTATAATCTATCACAATGGAAGCAAGAATTTATATTGGGGTAAAGACAGTCTATTTAATAAATGGTGCTAGGAAAACTGGACAGATACATGCAAAATAAATGAAACTGGACCACCTTCTTACACCATATATGAGAATAAATTCAAAATGGATTAAAGACTTAAATGTAAGACCTAAAACCATAAAACTCCTAGAAGAAAATAAAGAAGTAAATTCACAGACATTATCCTTAGTAATATTTTTTTACTGATATATCCCCTCAGGCAAGAGACACAAAAGAAAAAATAAACATGTGGGACTACATCAAACAAAAATGTTTTTTCACAGCAAAGGAAACCATCAATAAAACAAAAAGTCATCTTACTGAATGGAAGAAGATGTTTGCCAATGATATATCTGATAAGGGTTTAATATCCAAAATTTATTTAAAAATAACTCATACAACTCAACACCAAAATACCAAACAACCCAATTAAAAAATGGGCAGGGGACATATAGAAACATTTCTCTAAAGAGGACATACAGATGGCCAACAGACATACGAAAAAGTGCTCAATATCACTAATCATTAGAGAAATGCAAATCAAGATCACAATGAGATACCACCTCACTCCTGTCAGAATGGCTATCATTAATAAATCAACAAACAAGTGCTGGCAAGGATGTGGAGAAAAGGGAACCCTTGTGCACTGTTGGTGGGCTTGCAAATTGGTGCAGCCACTATGGAAAACAGTATGTACATTCCTAAAAAAAAAAAAAAAAAGGGAAC
>NW_017731697.1:115320-141667 GCF_001890085.2 Hipposideros armiger
CAGCTGTCAAATGACATAGCAATAACATAGATGCGAATGACTCTAGTACTTCCAAAAATGAACTAGTGCCATCTGTTGCAAACATGCATCATGACTTTTCTGAAGACCCAATAGCTTCTTCTTTACATCTTTAGTAATAAGAATTCTGTTCAGCTAGTTTAAAAGGGCAATTTTCAATGACTGCCCCTTTAATTTAGCTGTAATTTTGATGTGATCATGGGTGGAGGTGAGCAAAATTTACCTACTCTGCCATCTTGATCAGAAGTCCTACAATGTATTATTTAATGTCCAATTTTCTACAACAAAAAATTATAAGCTATGCAAAACACACTAAAAAGTGACCCATATTAAAAAAAACAACAAATCAATGTAAAGAAGCTATGTGTGGGCCCAGGTTATTAAAGGTTCAACACAGCTGTTATAATTAAGTTCAAAAAAAGTTTTAAAACTATGTTGTAAGAGTTAAATGAAAATGTCATGATAATGAGTCAACATATAGGGAACCTCAGTAGAAAAATAAAAACTAGAAAAAATATAAAGTCTAGAGTTGAAAAGTACAATAAACAAAATTAGTAATTCAGTAAGTTGGAGCAACAGAAGATATGAAATAGCAGAAAACAGAATCAGTAAAATTAGAGATAGATTAGAAGAAGTTATCCAATTTGAAGAATAGAGCAAAAAGAATTGAAGAAAAGTGAACAGAGATTAGAGACCTGTGGACAACATGAAGCACACCAACATACATATAACAGGACTCCCAGAAAGAGAGGAGGGGAAGAAGGGAGAGGGAGAGGGTCAATAAAATTTTAAAGAAAATGTTGCCCAAAGTTTCCTGAATTTGATGAAAAAGAATCTTTATATCTAAGAAGTTCCCTGAACCTCAGGAAGAACAAACACAAAGAGATCCACACCTAGACACTTCATGATTAAACTGCTGAAGCCAAAGATAAATCCTGAGATAAAAGAAAAGCAGCCAGTTACACAGAGATAAACAGTATGATAAATAGCTGACTTCCACCAGGAACAATGAAAGCCAGAGGCAGTGGAATGACAGATTGAAAGTGCTGAAAGAACAAAACTGTTCAAAGGAGAATTCTATATCCAACAAAACTATCCTTCAAAAACGAAGGCAAAATAAACATATTCCCAGATAAATAGATAAATAGAAACTGAGATAAAGTTAACACAATTATGTTTCATGAAATATTAAAGTACTGGTAAGTACTTTATGCTGAAAGGAAATGACATAAGATGTTAACTGTAATCCACAGAAAGAAATGAAGATCATCAGAAATAAATGCATTGATATATTTTTCTCATCTCTTAATTTATTTTGAAAACTGAATTTTATAAATCAATAGTTATAACTGTGCTTTGGAATTCTGATTACATGTATATGCAGTATATGTGACAATATTAGCACAAAAGGGGGAAAAGGAACTATATTGAAACAAAGCTGCTGTATTTTACCAAAATTAAGTTATTATTAATCTGAGTGGATTGTGATAAACTAAGTAATCCTTAGAGCAACCACTCAGAAAATATCTTTTAAAATATGGCTTAAAAGTAAAGAGAAGAATTAAAATGGTATACTAAAAACATTTAGCTTATTTGCTTATTAACCAAAAGTAGGAATGAAAGAAAAAAATAGAAGATAATACATAAGATGTATAGAAAACATTTAGCAAAATGACATTTGTAAATCCAATTACTAATAATTACATTAAATGTGAATGAATTAACACTTCAATCAAAAGGCAGAGATTTCTAGACTGGATGAAAAAGAAGGCCCAACTATATACAGCATACAAAAGACATATTTTAAATTTAGACACATATATGTTGAAAGTAAAAGGATGGAGAAAGATATACCATGCAAAAAGTAACTGTAAGAGTCAAATAAGTGGTTGAACCACTACCAGAGAAAACAAACTTCAAAACACGCAATAATATTAGGGACAAAGGCAGACATTTAATAGTGATAAAACAGTGAATACAATATGAAGGTATAAATATACATGCACCCAGTCAGAGCCTGAATACACATGAAGCAAAACCTGACAGAATTCGAAGAAGAAACAGACAATTCAACAATCATAATTATAGATTTTAATACCCCACTGTAAATGACTGATAGAATAGACAGAAAATCAGTAAGACTAGAGAAGATTTGAAAACACTAACAGCCAATTGACCCGTGATTTATTAAAAAATTCCACACCACTAACAGCATGGCACATATCCTCTTCAAACACACATGAAACATTCTCCAGGATAGATCATATGGTAGGCTGTAAAACAAGTCTTTATATATTCAAAAAGCATGAAATCATACCAAATATGTTTTCTGAGTACAATGGCATTACAGTTGAAATTAACAAATGAAATACATTTGGGAATTCACTAAATACTTAAAAATTAAACAACACACTTGAAAAAATCCAAGAAGGGAATTAGACAATATCTTGAACTGAATGAAAGCAAAAGGACAACATGCCAAAACTTGTGGGATGCATATAAAGCTGTGCTTAGAGGGTAATTTACATCTTTAAATGCTTACATTAGAAAAAGAAAGGTACCAAAACATTCTAAGCTCCCACCTTAGGAAACTGGGAGGAAAAAAGCTATTAAACTCAATGCGATCAGAAAGAAATAATAAATATCAAAGTAAGAGTCAATGAAATATAAAACCTAAACTTGAAAATCAATAACTAAAAGTTGGTTCTTTGAAGACAGCACCCAAATTGATAAACCTTTAGTTACAATGACCAAGATAAAATGAGAGAAGACAAATTACCAAAACCAGGAGAAAGAGGAGGCATTACTACTGACTCTTTAGAAATTAAAAGGCTTATGAGGGACTATTTTGAACAATTGTGTGCCATTAAACACATACACTAATTCAAGAAGAAATGGAAATCTGAATAGACCTATATAAGAACAAAAATTAATAATAATAAACAAATAGATATCCTTCCACAAAGGAAAGCTTAGGCTCAGATGGCTTCACTACTTAATTCTATCAAATATTTAAGGAAGAAACAATATCAATATTACAAACCCCAGTATTATCATGATACCAAAGCAAGACAAAATCACAAGAAAAATACAGCCAATGTCTCTCATAAATATAGATCCAAAAATCTTTAACAAGTTATTGGCAAAGTGATCCCAGCAAAAGGAATTAATCATAGGAATCCAAGGATCATTTAACATCCAAAAATTAATATGTAATATACATTATTAATAAAATAGAAGTTAAAATCCACATGAACATCTCATAGATACATAATAAGCATTTGAAAAATTCTGACTCCTCATGACTCAAGACTCAACAAACTAGGAATAAAAGTAACCTTACTTATCTGTTAAAGGGAATCTACAAATGTCCCACATGTAATATCATTCTTAATGATGAAAAGACTAAATGTTTTCCCCCTTAATACCTCAAACAAAGCAGAGGTATTCACTTTTACCATGTATATTTAACATTGCACTGGAGGTTATAAAAGTACAATGAGGCAAGAAAGAAAAAGGAAACGAGACTAGAAACTGAGAAGCAAAACTATCTTTCTTCACAAAATAATAGCATATGAAGAAAATAATAATGAATTTCTTTAAATGAAAAAACTATTAAAACTAGTTGCAGAATGAGATATATATACAAAATCAAGTATATTTCAATACATTAGCAACAAACAATTAAAAAAGGAAATTACTCAAACAATTCCATTCACAATAAGTTAAAAAGAATAAAATATTTAGGAATACACTTAACAAAAGATGTACAAGATCTATACAATAGAAAAGCTATAAAATATTACTAAAGTCAAGAAGATCTGAAAAAATGAAGACCCATTCAATGCTTATGGGTTAGAAGACTCAGTATTGTTAGGATGGCAATATTCCCCAATTAATTTAGATTCAGTGTCACCCCTATTAAAATCTCAGGAGGTGAGCAAAACAGGAGAAGGCAGACTTAAGTGTTTGTTATCCACAGAAACATTGAAAACCAAGCAGAAAGCGTCAAAACCAACTTTGTCAGAGCTCTGGAAAAACAGTCAAAGGTTCATAGAAATCAGGCAAACACTGACAAACAAAGGCATTTTCCACACAGTAGAAAAGCTTTGTGATATTTTTACATGTCCTTTCCCTAACCCCTCCCCAGTGCTGTGGCAGCTTTGAAGAGGGAAGCCCATGTTCCCAGTATTGGACCTTGGTTCCAGAAGAAGTAAAGTAGAACTTACTTGCAAATTATTGTATGTCTGTCCTAATCTGTCTGAGGGTTACCTGAAGGACTGACACAAGGCATTTGTCTCCGTTTCATCTAGTTCAGAACTCAGGCTGAGAAAGTGGTAGGCATTTCTCAAAAACTCTTCAAGCCAAGATAACAATGTACAGAAATCTAGAACAAACTATTATTGTCAAAACATACAATAAGGCCCATCCTTACACTTAGCACAAGGTCCTCAAGGCTCATCCTTGTAGCATATTGCAGAACTTCCTTCCTTTGGAAAGCTGAATGATAGCTTTCCAATAATGAATGTACGTGTATGCCCTACTTTGGTAATCCATTCACTGGTCAGTGGACACTTGGTTTTTTCCATCTTTTAGCTATTATGAATAATGCTGCTATGAACAAATATCTCTTTAAGACCCTGCTTTCAAGTCTTTTGGGTAGATACCCAGCAAAGAAATTGCTGGGTCAAATGGTAATTCTATTTTTAATTTTTTTTTTAGGAAACTCCATACTGTTTTCCACAGCGGCTGTACCTTTTTACATTCCCAACAACAGTGCAGGTTTTCAAAGGATTTCAGTTTCTCCACATCCTTGCCAACACTTGTTTTCTGTTTTTTGATAGCAGCCATCATAATTGGTGTGAGATGCTATCTCATAGTATTAATTTGCTTTTCCCTAATGATTGGTGATATTGAAAATCTTTTCATGTGCTTATTGGCCATTCATATATCTTCTTTGGAGAAATGTCTATTCAAGTCCTTTGTCCATTTTTGAATCGAGTTGTTTTTTTGTTGTTGTTGAGTTATAGGAGTTCTCTATAAATTCTGGGTATTAATCCCTTAATCAGATATATGATTTGCAAATATTTCTCCCATTCTGTAGGTGCATTTTTATTCTGTGAATAGTGTCTTTTGATGCACAAAATTTAAGACTTTTCATGAAGTCTAATTTGTCTATATTTTTGTTTGTTTCCTGTGCTTTTGTTGTCATAATCAGGAAATCATTGTCAAGTCCAATATTGTGAAGCTTTTGTCCTATGTTTTCTCCCAAGAGTTTTATTGTTTTAGATCTTACATTTAGGTCTTTGATTCACTTTGAGTTAATTTTTGTGTATGGTGTTAAGGGTCCAGCTTCATTCTTTTGCATGTGGAATCCAATTTCCCACCACCATTTGTCAAAAAGACCACCCCATTGAGTGGTCTTAGCACCCTTGTCAAAAATCACTTGACTGTATATGTGAGAGTTTATTTCTGGCATCTATATTCTATTCTATTTTTAAAAATATTTCTGTCTCTATGCCAATATGACACTGTTTTGATGACTGTACCTTTATAGAATGTTTTAAAATCATGACATGTGAGTTCACCAGTTTTGTTCTGCTTTTTCAATATTGTTTTGTCTATTTGTGGTCCCTTGAGATTCCACATGAATTTTAGGATGGATTTCTCTATTTCTGCAAAACATGTGTTTGGGATTTTGGTAGGGAATGAATTTAATCTGTAAATTGCTTTGGGTAATATTGACATTTTAATAATATTAAGTCTTCCAATCCATGAACATGGGATGTGTTTCAATTAACATGTCTTCTTTAATTTCTTTCAATGTTTTGTGGTTTTCATTGTACAAGTCTTTTTTTTTTTTAATTGGGGAATTGGGGGGATGGGAACAGTGCTGGGGAACTGGGTGAAGGGGAACATACAAGTTGCTGTCATTTTTGTTCTTCAATCTAGTTGTGGAGGATGTTGCTTCACTGGCCCAAGTTGGCACCATCATTGCGCTCTTCCCTGGCGAGGCAGATCAGTCGCCGGCTTCTGGACGGCCGCTCACTGCGGCTGCTGGCCGCTCACGCTGGCTGCAGGCCGCTCACGCTGGCTGCTGGATACACACGGTAGCCCATGGCAACCCACTGCCAAGGGGGCTGCAGCCTACGCCGTCGCCGGCGACTCATGGCAGCCCAGCTCCAGGTTGAGCTGTTGTTCAGCATCTTAGCTGTGGAGGGCAGTGTCACTGGCCCTCATATGTGGGATCCGAACCGGGGCCCTCTGGCATCCCAAGCGAGTTCTTAACCATCGCGCCACTCGGCCGGCCCTCATTGTACAAGTCTTTTAACTCCTTGGCTAATTCCTAAGTACAGCTGACCCTTGATCAACAGAGGTTTGAACTGTGTGGGTCCACTCATAAACAGATCTATTTCAATAAATATATGGTTGATATTACATATCCCTGGGTTTCACACCAACTGCACATAAAAAACAGTATTTTCGAACTGCAGTTGGGAATTTGCAGAGGCAGAGGACTGACCATATGCATTGTTCTACACCATTTTATATAAAAGACTTGAGCACCTGTGGATTTTGGTATTCATGGGGAGTCCTGTAACCAATCCCCTGTGGATATCGATGAATGACTGTAGTTAAGTTTTTGGGGAGTCAAAAGTTATACGTGGATTTTCAACTGTGCAGATCAGTGTCCCTAATCCCCATGTAGTTCAAGGGTCAACTGTAATTTTTCTTTTTGATGCTATTATAAATAGAATTGTTTTCATAATTTTCTTTTCAGATACCTCAGCTGATTTTTGTGTGTTGACTTTGTATCCTATTTTGCTGAATTCATTTAATAGTTCTAACAGCTGTTTTGAGGAGTCTTTAGGCTCTTATACACATAAGATCATATCATCTGCAAACAGAGATAATTTTACTTCTTCCTTTCCAATGTGGATGATTTGGTTTTTTTCTTGCCTAATGGCTCTTGCTAGAACTTCCAGTACTATGTTGAATACAAGTGCTGAAAGCAGGCATCCTTGCCTTGTTCCTGATCTTAAACAAAAAGCTTTCAGTCTTTCACCATTGAGTACTATGTTTGCTGTGGATTTTTCATATATGGCTTTTATTATGCGGAGGTAGTTTATTTCTATTCCTATTTTGTTGAGTTTTTTTTTTATCATGAAAGGGTGTTGAATTTTGTCACATGCATTTTCTGTATCAATTATGATGAGCATGTGGTTTTTATCCTTCATTTTGTTAGTGTGGTGTATACATTGATAAATTTTCATATGTTGAACCATCCTTGAATTCCAGGAATAAAACTCACTTGGTCATGATATATAACCCTTTAATATGTTGCTGGATTTGTTTGCTAGTATTTTGTTAAGGATTTTTGCATCAATGTTCATAAAAGATATTGATCTGCAATTTCATTTTCTTGTAGTCTCTTTGTTTGGCTTTGGTTTCAAGGTTATGCTGCTCTCATAGAATGAGGAAGTGTTCCCTCCTCTCCAATTTAAAAAAAATTATTGAGAAGGATTGGGGTTAGTTCTTCTTTAAATGCTTGTAAGAATTCATAAGGAGCCATCGGATCCAGGGCTTTTTGTTTGTTTGTTTGCTTTAAGATTTTTGATTACTGACTCAATTTCCTTACTAGTTACAGGTCTATTCAAATTATCTATTTCTTCATGATTTAGTCTTGGTAGGTTTCATGTCTAGAAATTTGTCTATTTCACCTAGGTAATCCAACTTGTTGGAGTACAATTGTTCATAGTCCCCTGTATAATCATTTTATTTCTGTAGAATTGGTAATAACATCCCCACTTTCATTTTTTATTTTATTAATTTGAGTTTTTGCTGTTTTAATTAGCCTATCTAGCTAAAGGTTTATCAATTTTGTTTATCTTTATGAAGAACCAACTTTTGGTTTCATTGGTTTTTTTTCTCTATTGCTTTTCATTCTCTATTTCATTTATTAATCTTTTTATTTGCTTGCTTCTGTTAACTTTGGGTTCAGTTTGTTCTTCTTTTTCTAGTTTCTTAAGTTGTAAAATTAGGCTGTTGATTTGAGATCTTTCTTGTTTTTTAATGTAGGCATTTATAGTTATAAATTTCCCCCTGAGCACCACTTTTGTTGTGTCCTATAAGTTTTGTTATGTTGTCTTTTCATTTTTATTCATCTCTTAATTATTTTTCAATTTCCCTTGTGATGTATTTCTTTGATACATTGGTTCTTTAAAAGCATTTTTTAATTCTCCATTCATTTTGTAGAATGGAGATGATTATGGAATTTGACAAAGCATTTTATTATTAATAAAACTTGTACCACATGTTTAAAAAGTGCATTGTTTAGTTTCCACAATTTTGTGAATTTTCCAGTTTTATGTTATTGATTTCTAACTTTATCCTATTGTGCTAAGAGAAGGTACTTTGTATGTTATCATCTTTTAAAATCCATTGATTTTCATTTGTGGCCTATCATAGTCTATCCTGGAAAATGCCTGATGTGCACTTGAGATAATGTGTATGCTGTTGTTGGGTGGAGTGTTCTGTATGTTTTTTATCTCTAGCCAGTTTATTGTGCTGTTTAAATCCTCGACATCCTTACTTATTTTCTGTCTGGTTGTTCTATCCATTATTGTGAGTAGGTTATTAAAATCTCCAATTATTTTTGTAGAACAGTGTATTTCTCCCATTCTGTCAGGTTTTGTTTCACATATTTTGATGGTCTGTTGTTATGTGTGTAAATGTTTATAATTGTCATATCTTCTTGATGTATTGAGCCCTTTATTAACATATAATATCCTTCTTTGTCTCTTATAACCTTTTTAAATTTAAAGTCCATTTTGTCTGATATCAGTATAGCCACTCCTGCTCTCTTTTGGTTACTATTTGCATAGAATATCTTTTTTCATCCTTTCACTTTCAACCCTTTTGTGTCTTTGGATCTCAAGTGAGTCTCTTGTAGACAGTAGAGAGTTGGTCATGTGTTTGTACCCATTCTGCCAGTCTCTGCTTTTTGATTAGTTTAAAAATGGTTGCATTTAAAGTAATTACTGACAAAGAAGAACTTACTTCTATCGTTGTGCTTTTTGTTTTCTATATGCCCTATCGCTTTTTTGTATCTAATTTACAGCATTCCTGTCTTCTGTTGCGTTTAGTTGATTTTTTGTAGTGAAATGTTTAAATTCACTCTTAATTTCCTTTTGTGAATATTCTATAGCTACTTTTGTAGTTACCATGGGGATTACATTTAACATCCTAAAGTTATAACATTATAATTTGAATTTATATCAGCTTAACTTCAATAATATTTTTTTAATTAAGTAAACCAGATTTAAACTTTCTTAACCTGGTGTAAGATATCTAAAATCTCCAGACCAGGCCACAAACTTAACAGTAAACCATTAAAAGCATTTCCATTAAAATAAAAAAAGTAAATAAATAAAAGGAGACCTAGCATCATTTCTACTGGAGTTTCAAACCATTGCAATAAGACAAGAAAAAGAAATAAAAGATAAAAAATAGGAAAGGAGGGCCGGCCGAGTGGCACGATGGTTAAGAGCTGGCTTGGGACGCCAGAGGGCCCCGGTTCGGATCCCACATATGAGGGCCAGTGACACTGCCCTCTGCAGCTAAGATGCTTAACAACAGCTCAACCTGGAGCTGGGCTGCCCTGAGACGGCGTAGGCTGCAGTCCCTGTGGCAGTGGGTTGCCATGGGCTACCGTATGTAGCCGCAGCCAGCGTGAGTGGCCAGCAGCCACAGTGAGCGGCCATCCAGAATCCGACGACTGATCTGCCTCACCCGGGAAGAGCGCAATGATGGTGCCAACTTGGGCCAGTGAAGCAACATCCTCCACAACTAGACTGAAGAACAAAACCACAGCAACTTGTCTTTTCCCCTTCCCCCAATTCCCCAGCACTGTTTCCATCCCCCCAATTCCCCAATAAAAATCTTCAAAAAAATTTTTAAAAAACAGGAAAGGAAGTGATGAAACAATCTTTATTTGAAAACTTTAATTTGAAGCTTGTGGTCTCTATATACTAGATATTAATTCCACACTGAAAGTAGATGTAACTACTCTGTATGCAACAAAGCCAGCCAGGGACAAAACAAAACCCCACACTGACAGAGAGATAGTGATTGATGGGTTGGGATTCCAGTCCCTAGATAACTGAAAGCCTGTAACTGACCGAACACTTTCTTACCGGTAGTGCCAGAGAACCATCATCCCTTCTACAAGCTCCAATAAAGGGATTGACCCTCCAATAAAGGGATTGACCCTGCACTTCATTCTCTTACCTTTTGGGGAGATGAGTCCCCATCCTGTAGTCCAGCAGGTGAGGTTCTGAAGGTTCACGTCTGGGGGTGCAATGCAGACGGGGAGTACAGAATCAGAAAATACAATGCGGGTTTTCAGCTGCACCAGAGCGATGTCTCCTCCAATAGGGTGGTACATTTCGTATGTATGATGCAGGATCACCTTATTCACCTCAAACCACTGGGTGTGACTGCCTGCAACCTTAAGGTTTACAAGGCCCACATACATATCAAACGCCGCACTGTCCCTGTTCCTGTAGGGAGAGAGAACAAAGGCATAATGGGTTGAGAACCTTGCATCTGGGGTGAGGAACCACCATCAGGTCACAGATACAGGGAGGCCTGGAGCATGGCAACCTGGTATCAGGCTATCAGTCAGGATGTGGGAAAGCAATCCCCTGTAGCACAATCAGGATTTCCCCCAAAGAAGTCCTGACCAGGGCCCATGGAGGAACCATTAGGATCTGCTGGCCACGAACGGCCCAGAAGAGTGAGTTTGTCAGGTGTACAGTGGGCTGCCCACTCTCTCATCAGCTCTAGTCCTATGTTGTGTCTCCTCTCCTCTCCTCCTGTGATGTGTGTCTCCTCCCATCTCATCCTGTGATGTGTCTCCTCTCCCCCCTCTCCTCCTTAATGTGTATCCTCTTCTTCCCTCTCCTCCTGTGATATGTCTGTCTCCTCTCCTCACCTCTCATCCTATGATTTGGCTCCATACCTGTCTGATCCAAGAACAGATGGCCTAAGAATCCCTCAACCTTGTGCAGGAGAAGATATAGAGAATGGGACCTATGTGCTGGACCCTAAACACTCTCTCCAATTCTGAGAAGTCCTAGCCTGGCGTGTCTTGCGTGGTCAGCCTCATGGGACCTAGACATCCGTGGGTATGGCATTCGGCACCACCCACTCACCTGCTGAAGCAGTGGGCAGCCGACAGGATCCAGTACTCATGGATGATGGACCCGCCGCAGATGTGGAAGCCCCCATAGTGCACGCTGACCTGCCACGGCCACTTCTTCTCAGGGGTGTCCATGCCTCCCATGATCTTCCCCTGCACGTGACGTTGGCCACAGGCTGAGGGGAGAGGGGCACAGCGCATGAGTAACAGCCACATGGGGGCAGGCCAGGCCACAGGCAAATGAGAGGAAGGAACTGGGGGTGGACAAGGACAAAAGGGGAGCGTCAGGCAGGGATTAGATGACAGGGGAGGAGCGGAGAGAGGACAGAAGGCAAGGCAAGGGTCTCCAACGCAGGGAGGGGGACAGAGACAGTAAGTGCTGGACTGCCGCTGGGACCGCTTCTAATCCCTCCTGGAGGAGTCTTACCTACATCACGGCTCAAGGAAACCCCCTTGATGTCGGGGTACCTGTGGGCCGTGGCCACAACCCTGGTGTGGGGCAGAAAGAGCAGGAGCGGGAGAAGCAGGAGCAGGAAGAGCCTGCAGGCAGCACACTGCAAAGCTCCAGGCCCAGCACGAGGGCGGGAGAGTGAGGCGGCCATGAGGCTGTAAGACCCCAAGGGTGCGAGAGCTGGAGCCCACCAGATTCACGACAGCACCCACTTGACGGCACTAAAGTGCGACACTTGACGGCGCTAAAGCGCGACACTTGACGGCGCTAAAGCGCAACAGCCTCAGGGCACGCAACATGTGAAGGCGCCAACCCGATAGTGTCCCACATGTGATTGAACCGTGAACACCTGGTTTTACCCCTGCACCTCAGACATGTGATGGTGTCCTCCTGCCCTCTGCATATGTGAGGACCCCCTGACCCCATGGCAAGTCACCGCTCTCTCACTCCCTAGCATGGAGGAGGCTATGGTCAGTAGTCTCGCTTCCTGGTGGGCTATAGTCAGTGTTCTCCAGTGGTCTTGTTTCCTGGAGAGATGTTGATCTCAAGGGTCAGCTGGGTGGCTCTTGGCTGATGCAGTGGGAATAATTTCACCCTGTGTCTCCCAGCACCCAGCCAGCAATTAGGGATGTGGTCATATGTCACAGTTACAGCATTCTAGAAATGTGCAAGCACTTTTCATGCCTCATCTTGATCATATTTACTAATGTGACATTTATCAAGCAAGTTATATGACTGTTAGAGAAAAAAAGAGTCAGGAAAACTGCACTATACCGCTTAAGCCCAGTGAAAACTTCAGAGCTCTGCTGTTGTGACAAAATGTACAGAAATGAACAGGACTGTGTTGCAATAATACTTTATTTACAGACACTGAAATTTGAATTTCATTTAGTCTTTACATCTCATAAAATATTCTTGTTTTTCTCCAAGCATTAAAAAATTGTAAACACCATTTTAGTTCATGAGTTATACAGAAATAGGTAGTTTGTCAGCCTCTGCTGTAAGTGTTTCTTATGTATATATTTAAGTAGACTTTATTTTTTATAGAAGTTTTGGGTTCACATCAATTAATTGGAAGGTATAGAGGTTGCTAATGGGGGAAGCTATGTATGTGTGGGGGGCAGGGGATATTGGGAAACCTCTATACTGGTCCCTGACTTACAATGATTCAACTTTACAGTTTTTTAACTTTACAATGGTGTGAAAGTGATACCCAAACAACCACTCTGTTTTTCACTTTCCACTGAAGTTTATCTCAATAAATTATGAGCTATTTAATAAAATAGGCTTTGTGTTAGATGATTTTGCCCAAATGTAGGCTAAGGTAAGTGTTCTGAACATGTTTAAGGAAGGCTAGGCTAAGCTATGATGTTCAGTAGGCTGTGTATTAAATGCATTTTTTACTTATGATATTTTCAACTTACAATGGGTTTGTTGGGATATAACCTCATAGTAAGTTGAGGAGTATCGGTAATGTGTTGCCAGTAATTTGTCTCTTCCCTCACTGTTACTTGCACTTTAATGTGTTTCAAGTGTGTTCATAGTTGCTCAGTGGAGAATTTTTATGATGGCTGCTTTAAAATCTTTGTCCAATAATTCACACAATGTGTTAGCTTGATGTCTATTGGTTGTCTGTTCTTATTGGACTTGAGATTTTCCTAGCTCCTAGTGTGAGGAGTAATTTTGGACTGTATATCCTGTGCATTTTAGGTATTACTTTATGAGGCTCTGGTTCCCACTTAAATCTATTTTAGCAGGCAGTCTACCTGTTTGGTTCAGAATGCACATCCTGGCTCACTTTAGTGGACTGTGGTTCCAATGGCTGTTGAGTTTTTAAAGTCTCTGCAGGGCTATTCTGGTCTGTCCACTTGCATGTTTTCCCAGATGACAGGACTCCAGCTCACCATCTTCTCAGTGCTGGCTTGGGATAATGAGTGGTGTTGCCTCCTACTCCAGATGGGAACAGAAGTTACTACATGGACACTAACACGTGTCCAGCTTGGCACCCCATCCTTCATGCAGAGGAGTGTGGAAGACATATAACATTGGTTCTCAACTAGGGGTGATGTTCCTAAGGCATGTTTGGTAATGTCCGGATACATTTTTATTATTAAAATCGGGGGAGTGTGCTACTAGCATCTAGTAGGTTATCCAGGGATGCTGCTAAACATTCTACAATGCACAGGACATCTTCCACAACAACGAATTCTCCAGCTCCAAATATCAGTAACGCTGGGGTTGAGATATCTTAGCCTACAGGCTTGACAAAGACCAACTTACTATAGGGGAAGGGGTTGGAATGTGGCTCCCCACCAGTGAAGCCAGCTTCTTCAGTGCCTTTTGGGAGACAAAAATGCAGCTTTCCTCATGTTTGCTTTGAGAACAGGCCGGATGTTGAAAAGGTTCCCATCATGTTGGGCCACCCTTTCCTGGACTTTGGCTTTTCTTATGGCATGTGCATGTGCATGTATGTGGCTGTTGGCATTTCCAGTTTGCAGGTATCTCTGACCCCAAGTTGGACACATAGGAGGAAAGAAATAGCCCAGGGATCCTCCCCACTGGGTTGTTCTTCGAGTACTGAGGTCCCTAGCTAATCTACCTCAGAATCTTTTGGTAGATGACTGCTGGTGGTGTGATTAGTGTCAGGAATAAAATGGAATGTGTTCATCATTCTTGTTTAAACCTAAAGGAATTGGAAGTATTTCATAATTTTAATTTTTTTCTTCTGCCAGCTGTTTGTGTCCCACAAACTGCTATTTTCAACTTGATTGATTTGGTGTTTATTTTTCATGTTGGAGGCTTTCCTTAGATGTCTGGCATTCCCTTGTCTTCTATTTGAAATTAAAACTAGTGCGATAAAGAGTGATCAGAAAATCCAGGGTGTGGACATGGCATATTTACTTTGAGCTTCCCAGTGAGAGAGCTGGGTGAGTCATGGGTTGCTGCTGATATCAGCATCTTTATGACATCCCTCTTGGGCTTGTCAGCTTCATAAATGATCCCAAACTCCTTCCTGAATGGCAGGAGTCTTACTGAAGGGTTCTGGCAGCTCAGATGGATAGTGTCTGTGTATTAACATTCTGCATTAAATATGTTCACTATCTCCTAACTTTCCAATGCTGACACCCAGGACCCTAAACTATGCCTGGGACTGTCCAATGTGGATTACCTATTTTACTCTCTGCAGAAAACAAAACTCCAGATTTCTGCAATAGGAAGACACAGTAGTCCAGAGGTGTGGAATGGGGAGAAGACTTAGGGATATAATTGTTTGGAATAGTTTCCCCCCGATACTCCTAGTTTAGCATTCCTTCCCATAGTCAGATCCAGACATACTGGTTCTTTTTGAGAATTCTGTGCCATAGATCATGATGTTTTCAGTTTTCTTCATGGTCCCTCAATTCTAGTAAGTCAATCCAGCTGTCAAAACTTTTTTTTATTAAGGTGTAATTTACACAGTGAAATTTACCCAATCATGCAAGTTTTGACAAATGCTTACAGTTGTATTACCCCCACAATCAAGCTATAGGAGAGTTTCACTGCCCCCCAGTTACCCCATGTCCCCTTCTAGTCAAGCCCTCCTACCCCCAGCCCCTTGAAACGACTAATCTAGTTTTCCATGCACATAGTTTTGCCTTTTCCAGAATTTCATATATGTAGTCGTTTGAGTTTGGCTTCCTCTACTTACCGTAACACATTTGAAATTCATCCATGTGGTGGCCAGTAAAACAAATTTGGCCTGAAATTTTATTCTCTGAAGGGTTTATAACTAGGAATTAAATTTCTATAACACATATAGGACTGTTCAGGTTGTTGGTTTCTTCTTGAGTGAGTTTTGGTACTTTGTATCTTTCAACAAAATTGTCCATTTCACTGGAGTTGTTGAATTTATGGGCATAAAGTTATTAGTAAATATTCCCTTATTATCCTGTCAATGCCTGTATTAATAACCCTCCTTCATTCCTGATATTGGTAACTTCTAACTGCTCATTGTTTTATATATGAAGGCTATCGTTTGTTTTTGTATGCTACTTTACTGAGTTTTCTTTCAATTTGTGATAGTTTCACATTGATTCTTTTTTTGTTAATGAGTTGTAAGATTATAAATTATTTTTTTAATTAGTGTATTGGGGTGACAATTGTTAGTAAAGTTACATAGGTTTCAGGTGTACAATTCTGTAACACATCATCTATATAGCGCATTGTGTGTTCACCACCCAGAGTCAGTTCTCCTTCCATCACCACATATTTGATCCCTTTTACCCTCCTCTACTACTGCCCTCCCCTCTGGTAACCACTAAACTATTGTCTGTGTCTATGAGTTTTTGTTTCTTCACTTGTTTATCTTGTTCCTTTGTTGTTTTCAGTTTTATATCCCACATATCAGTGAAATCATTTGGTTCTCTACTTTTTCTGTCTGACTTATTTCGCTTAGTGTAATAATCTCAAGATTCATTCATGTTGTCACAAATGACATTATTTTATCTTTTCTTATGGCAGAATAGTATTCCATTGTGTGTACATACTGCAACTTCTTTATCTAATCATCTATCGAAGAACACTGTGGTTGTTTCCATGGCTTGGCCACCGTAAATAAAGCTGCAATGAACATCGGAGCACATATGTCTTTACAGATAAATGCTTTCAGATTTTTTGGGTAAATACCCAGGAGAGGGATTGCTGGGTCATATGGTAATTCTATTCTTAATTTTTTGAGGAACCTCCGCACTGTCTTCCATAGCAGCTGCACCAATCTTCATTCCCACCAACAGTGTATGAAGGTTCCTTTTTCTCCACAGCCTCTCCACTTATTATTTGTCTTGTTGATGATAGCCATTCTAACTGTTGTGAGGTGATGCCTTATTACGGTTTTTATTTGCATTTCTCTGATGATTAGTGATGTTGAGCATTTTTTCATATGTCTATTGGCCATTTGTATGATCTCTTTGGAGAAATGTCTATTCAGGTCCTCTACCCATTTTTTAATTGGATTGTTTGGTTTTTTGTTGTTGAGTTGTATGAGTTCCTTATATATTTGATTATAAGTTCTTGATATATGGTGTGCAAATATCTTCTCACAGTACTGTGCTGTCTTTTCACTTTCTTGAATGTGTTCTATGACACACAAAAGTTTTAATTTTAAAGAAGTCCAATGTGGGCCGGCCGAGTGGCATGGTGGTTAAGAACTGGCTTGGGACGCCAGAGGGCCCCGGTTCGGATCCCACATATGGGGGCCAGTGACGCTGCCCTCCACAGGTAAGATGCTGAACGACAGCTCAACCTGGAGCTGGGCTGCCATGAGTCGCCGGCGACGGCATAGGCTGCAGCCCCTGTGGCAGTGGGTTGCCATGGGCTACCGTGTGTAGCCAGCAGCTGCAGTGAGCAGCCGTCCAGAGGCCGGCGACTGGTCTGCCTTGCCTGGGAAGAGCACAATGATGGTGCCAGCTTGGGCCAGTGAAGCGACGTCCTCCACAACTAGACTGAAGAACAAAACAACAGCAACTTATCTGTTCCCCTTCCCCCAATTCCCCAGTGTTGTTCCCATCCCCCCAATTCCCCAATAAAAATATGAAAAAAAAGAAGTCCAATATATGTATTTTTTTTTTTTGCCATTTGTACTTTGGGTATCATGTCTAAGAAACCATTGCTTAACCCAAGCTCATGAAGATTTACTCCTGTGTTTTCTTCTAAGTGTTTTATAATTTTAGCTCTTACATTTAGGTCAATGATCAATTTTGAGTTAAATTTTGTGTATGATGTGAGGTAGGGATCGTTTTTGTTTGTTTGTTTGTTTTGTTTTTTGTATGTGGCTATCTAGTTGTCCTAGCACCATTTGTTGAAAAGACTAATCTTTTCCCATTGATTGTCTTGGAATCCTTGTCAAGAAACAATTGACCATAAACATAAGGGTTTATTTCTGGATTTTTAATTCTACTAATGTATAGTTCTATCTTTATGCCAGTTCCACACTGTCTGGATTACCATAGTTTTGTAGTAACTTTGTAACCACGAAATGTAAGTCTTCCAACTTTGTTCTTTTCAAGATTGTTTTAGCTATTCTGAGTTCTTTTTCATATGAATTCTTGGGTCAGCTTGCTAATTTCTGGAGTAAATTCAGCTGGAATTTTGATAATGATTGCAATGAATCTATAGATTAACTTGGAAAGTATTACCATCTTGTCCAGCAGATATCTTGAAGTCTTAATCCTGGTACCTCAGAATGTGACCTTCTTTTGAAATAGGGTTATTGCAAATTGCATATAATTAGAGTTAAGATGAGGTCAAACTGGAATAGGGTGGGCCCTTAATCTACTATAACTGATGTTCTTATCAGAAGAGGATAGAGAAGCATACAGGGTGAAGATGGCCTTGTCAACACACAGAGAACGCAATGTGAAGGTGGAGGTAGAAATTAGAGTGATGCATCTACAAGTAAAGGAATGCCAAGGATCGCTGGCAATCACCAGAAACTAGGAAAGAGACATGGGATAGATATTCCCCCAGAGCCTCAGAAGGAGGCCCACCCTACTGACACCTTGATTTCAGACTGCTGGCCTCCTGAACTGCAAGAGAATAAATTTCTGTTGTTTTAAGCCACCAAGTGTGTGGTACTGTGTTATGGCAGCCCTAGGAAACTATTACATATTTTGTTAACAGGAATGGGGTCTGGCAAGTCCAAAGTAGCCTGGAAACTGTGGCAAGAGCTGAAGTTACAGTCTTGAGTCTGAAATCTGTAGGGCAGGTTGGCATGCTAGAAACTCAGGTAGCGTTTCTATGTTAGTGTTGAGGCCTTCTTCCTTCTTCTCCAGGAAACAGTTTTTGTTCTTGAGGCCTTCAACTGACTAGAAGATGCCTACTCGCATATCAAGGGTAATCTCTTTTTCTTAATGTCAACTGATTGTAATTGTTAATCACTTTTACAAAATACCTTCACAGCAACATTTAAACAACATCTGAACAAACAATTGAGCCCCATGGTCTAGTCAAGTTGATACATAAAATTAAGCATGACAGTCCTCCCTTGTCAACTTTGCAGCCATACACATCTAATCCATGCTTAATCTCCAAACAAAGACAATAGCAAAGTCATTCTTCTGTCCAACTTTGATACAGCCATCCTGAACAACCAAAAATGCATTAACTTTCTCCAGGAGAGGATGAAGAGTCCTTAGGGGATGCACGCTCTTCTCCTTGATGTCCTGTAAGTCACGCACACACATACATTTGTACACATACACATGCACACACAAATTCATAACAAAGTGAGGAAACAATACTCATTATAATTACAGTCCTAGTTTTTTCAAATGGCCACAGGTCCTGTTGGGATTTATAATCTCCCTCTTCTACTACTCATTGCATATTCCCTTTGCCCTCAGCAAACACCTCAGCTAGTCGTGGTTGTTTGTTTCGTGGGGTGACTCAAACCTTTATTCCTGAAGGATCTGGGTCATTAGCAGTCCTGCCGGCATTGAGTTGTTGCAGTTTCCCATTGGGTATCATATCTAAGAAACCATTAGTCACAGGGCAGGATGATACTAGGAGACATGGTAAGGGAATCTCGTGTATTCCTTACCTCCTGTGTAGAGCAGCACCTAACTTCCCCTTGGTAATCAGGATCAATCACCCAGACAGCACAGTTCCTCTCATTTTTTGCCTGTTTACTTAGAAGCATGAGGAGCTAAAGCTAGCTGGGTGGCAGTCTTCATTTCCAGTTTAATGGCATCATTGTTGTGTCTCCTTATAGAAGCATTCCTCCCTGTGAGCTAAGACCTCTGAACCAGGCTTAGGAAACGAATACACAATCTTAACAATATTAAGTCTAATCCATGAGCATGAATGTCTTTTCATTTATTTAGATCTTTAATTTCTTTCCAGATTTCTTGTAAATCTTGCATTTCTTTTGTTGAATTTATTCCCAAGTATTTTATTCTTTTTGATGCTATTGTAAGTTGAGTAATTTCCTAATTTCATTTGGTTTATTATTGCTAGTGAACAGAAATGCAGTTTATTTCTGTATATTGATCTTATGTCCTACAACTATTACTAGTTATAACATTTTTTACTAGGTTCCTTAAGATTTTTCCATATACAAGATCATGTCATCTGCAAGTACAGATCATTTTATTAATACTTCTTCCTTTCCAATTTTGATGAAAAAAAATTTTTTTTCATTTCTTTTTCTTGCCTAATTTTGAACAGAAGTGGCAAGAACAGCCATCCTTGTCTTGTTCCTGATTTTAGGGGGAGAGCTTCCAGTATTTCATCATTAACTACAATGTGAGCTGTGAGTTCTTCCTAGATGCCTTTTATCAGGTTGAGGAAGTTTCCTGATATTCCTAATTTATTGAAGTTTTTGTTTTTGTTTTAATCATGAAAGCGTGTTGGATTTTGTTAAATGCTTTTTCTTCATCTATGAGATAATCATGTGAGGTGGGGTTTTTTTTGCCTTTATTCTAGTAATACATTAGTTATGTTAGTTAATTTTTGGATGTTAACTCAACCTTGCATTCCTGGGACAAATCCCCCACTTAGTCATGGTGTATAATACTTTAATATGTTACTGGATTCAGTTTGATAGCATTTTGTTAAGGATTTTTGTGTCTGTATCATAAGAGATAATGGTCTGTAGTTTTCTTTTCTGGTTTTAGGATCAGAGAAATACTAGCTTCAAAGAAAGAGTTGAGAAAAATTACCTCCTCTTCTATTCTTTGGAAGAATTTGTGAAGTATTGGTGTTAATTTTTCTTTAAATGTCTGGTAAAATTTACTATCAAAGTTACCTGGGCCTGGGTGTTTAATAGTGGGAAAATTTTAAATTACTAATTCAATATCTTTATGTTGTGGGTCTGTTCTTATTTGTATTTCTTCTTGAGGCAATTTAAAGGATTTGTCCAATTCGTCTAAGTTATCTCATCCGTTGGTGTTGTTCTTGGTTTCCCTTATGATCTTTTTTATTTTGTTAGGGTTAGTAGTGATGACTCCACTTTTATTCCTGCAGTTAGTAATTTGAATGCTCTCTTTGTTTTTCTTGGCCAGTCTAGTTAAATCACATTGATTCTTTAGGGTTGAACTATATATTTAAAGTATCAACAAGAGACCATTCTAAACCATTCTTTCCCAGTTCTTCAGGTTATTTTCTCCTGTCTGATGTTGGGCTAATAATTTCAGTACTGGGTGAAATTAGTTGCTTCATGGGGAATGAATCTGGGTCTTTCCCTTAGGAAATATGATGACTTGGGAGTGGAGGATATATATTCATCATGAATATTATGTATCCATATATTTCTATTTTAAATGTTTTAGTGAGAAATGCATTGTACATTTAATGTAATGTATTCATTATCTTTATTTCTATAGTGATGAAATTTTGATTGGTATTTATTCTTTCACCCTTTCAATGGGAGAGAAAATACATACCTGGTTCCTCCTTTTAAGTGGTGAGAGAAGCCAGTGCTGCCATTCTAACACACTGTGGCATCATTTAGAAGGTTTTCTGCACAGAGCCCTCTTCTCATTTCAAGCCACATTGCTCAGTTCTTGTGTGGCTCCTGTGGCTCCATATGTACATATGTACAGAGAACCAAGGAGTCCTGATGGTACAGGTCAAATATAGGAATCCTAGGGTCTCTCATTTCATAAACTTTTAAGGACTCTATTAGTATCTCAGAAGTAATTACCACCCAGTAACACTGTTCTGTTTTGCATACAATCCCTGAATATCTTACATCCCACCAGCGTACTTCAGGACTACTACCCTTCAAGGCTTGTCAGACCCACGTCTTGCCTTCAGGGAGTCTGACACCCTGAACTCTCTTTCTGAACCCTCCTCAGACCCCCAGGCTGGAGCATGCATACCCTGGATGGCCCTGACCCCTCAGACAGTCCATGTAATTGGCAGAAGGCAAAGCGCATTTGGAGAAGAAAGCTGCCCTATTTGAAAAGGCAAGGGCATAAGGGGGTGAGGAAATGGCATGGAAAGGAGGATCTTGAGGAAGGTGGGTAGGCCTCTCCCCTCATATCATGGTGAAGAGATGTGTGCAGTTGCCAGGAGCTGAGCTTCCCACAGTGCTGAAACCTGTATTCTCTTTGAGTTGGGTGCAGGAGGTGAACAGGGCAACGACTATTTCAGAGTCATACTGACTTATCCGTATGGCTGGCAATACGGATGAAACATATGGATATAGCATGTTTTCATTTATCTCCAAGCAGTTTGAGCCAGATCATCATTATAATTTGTTAGCCTTTTTTTTTTCTCTAAGTGAAGCACCCTGGGAAGAGGAAGGAGTTTGCTTTGAGCTAAGAAAGGAGTCAGTTTGCCTGTCTCCTGCACCCACAACCCAGTCCCCAGGATCTCATGACCAAGTGCCCTGTCTGGCTATGCTAGGAACTGACCAAGATCTGAATCTGGTTAGCCCAGGAGGATGTCACTCTCTAGTCGTTCATGCCCTAGAGACACATCTGACCCCTCCCACACCTCGCCTAATGTTCACAGAGCCCAGGAGTGATGTTCCTCTGCATGCAGATCTGGAGTCCCATGAGACACAAGAGAGCTGATGAGAGAGGATACTTGGAAGCCCTTCTGCCACAGCCCAGCAGGCCGGGGATGGCTTTGCTGCAGTTCACTCTTCCTCTGGTCCATTGAGATCTAACGAAGCTTGTAGCCCTGGGCTGTTCTCATTAGCACTGGGGCCTCAGGATTCTGGGTGCTCCTGGCTCGGGTGGGGGGCTTCTTTTTCTGCCTGCCCTTCCTTACCCCAAGTGAGTCCCTATGGGTGCTTTCTCATCATCCAGACCAGAGTGTGGAGTATTCCTGGAGCCAATGCCCATTGTTCCATACTTGGATTCAAATGCAAGCTCCTATTTGGTGAGGGCATTCCCTTAAAAGCTAAAACATTTAAACACCATTAGCTTTCACCTCTCATTTTTGCCACAACCACCTACACTCCAAGGTAGCACTTACTTCACAGGAAAACTTTGTTCTATCATCTTGGCACATAACAGGTCATCTTAGACTTTTCCTAAATGAAAACTAAACACTGATACATGAGCATCAAGGATACATATGAATTTCAATCTCCTGGAGAAAGGTCTCAGGGCTTGCAAACTAGAGGAACACTTCCTATTATTTCTTCAAGCCCAAGTGGAAACTGTGACCTATAGTCAACAAAACATAAAAATGTGTTGTTGACAGGAATTGGATGTAAAGCATGTTAGGACCACATGCTTCGGGGACCAAGGTTTCATTGTGGGCTTGTGATTCATGATGAAGACACAAGTGCTGATATTCTCACTTCTCAAACATGAAAGCGCCAGCAAGCATAAGAAAAGGCAAAACTGAAGTAGGTCACTGCCCAGACAGAGCCAGGGAGGAGATGCAAACGATGTGATAGCCAGCACCCTTTTCTAGTCCTAACTTCAAAGTGATGCTCTGAGCTTCTCTCAATGTCAAATAGAATGGTGAGAGCACCGCTTCCTGTTCCTGATTTAGAGTGATGTTCCAAGCTTTTTCTAATGTCAAATAGAATGGTGAAGCATCCTTTTCTGTTCCAGATTTACAATGATGCTCTGAGCTACTCCCCAGTGTCAAATAGGACAGGGATAGTACTTTTGCCTGTTCTGATTTAGAGTGATGCTCCAAGAGTCTTTCCAATGTCAAATAAAATAGTGATAGCACACTCTCTCTCCTATTCCTGATTTAAAGTGATGCTCCGAGCTGTCCCAATGTCAAATACAATGCTGATAGCACCCTTTGTTGTTCCTGATTTAGAGTGATGCTCTGAGCTTATCTCTTCTTGTGATGATTTTGGTGCAGTCTTTCTTGTTTTTGCTTTGGATACTCTCTGTCAAGTTAGGGAATTGTCCTTCTTTACTAAGATTTTTAAAATCATATATTTATAACGATCATTATTAAATACCCTCTTACTGTATTGAAATGAGATTGTCTCTCTTTTATTTTATTAATTTAAATTATATGTACAGAGGGTGCCAAAAAATGTATGCACATTTTAAGAAAGGAAAAAACTGTATTAAAATTGTAATACTCAATATATACTGATAACAAAAGATGACTACAAGTCATGTGTATACATTTTTTGGCACCCCTGGTATGTATATAATAATATGATCCCATCATTACATTTCTGCAATGAAGAAACTAAAAAAAAAAATTCAAGGAAAAAGGAGTGAAAGAGAGAAATTAAGTGTGTCCTATGTAGAGAACCTGTTTGTTTTTTTTTTAAAGTTTAAAATCCAGAAGAATGTTCTGGTACTAGGAGAATTTAGTAAGTTGATTTGAGATAAAATATAAACATTCATATGTGTACACATAAGCAACAAATATCCAGGACACAAACTTTAAAAGATGACAGCATTGGGCTGACCGAGTGGCGCGATGGATGGGAACTGACTTAGGACACCAGAGGGCCCCGGTTCGGATCCCACATATGAGGGCCAGTGACGGCTGCCCCCCACAGCTAAGATGCTGAATAGCGGCTCGACCTGGAGCTGGGCTGCCGTGAGTCGCCGAGGATGGTGTAGGCTGCAGCCCCTGTGGCAGTGGGTTGCCATGAGTTAAAAAAAAAAAAAGATGACAGCATTTACCATACAACAAATTTATTCCCGAATTTGGATTACCTAATGTAGGATAAGAAAAATTATAAAACTTTATTGAGATGTTGAAAATGAATGGAAATATACAGTGTTTTGGATATAAAGGCATAATGTCATAAATATAATTGTGTCCAAATCAATGTATGGATTTTTCGCAATTCCGATAAAAATCCTGACATAGTTTTTTTGTTTAAATCAATCTTTCCATGAGAAAAACCTCAGAGTCACTCTGTGTCTAACTTTTCATTGTTTAGAACAGAAACTACATAGGAGGATATAAGAACTAAGCTTGTATCTTAAGCTTGGAATATTCCTGTACCATTCATTAGCCAGCCCTTAACATGTGCTGCTAAGGTATCTTGGTTATTCAGTTGTGACCAGAGAGTACTATTTTTTATATTTTAATTTTTTAAAATCTGCATATAGATTTTAAATGTACACTCAAAATCTTGTTTTAAAAGTTATAATTCTTGGGGCCGGCCATGTGGCTCAGTTTGCTAAGAGTTAGCTTAAGACTTCCGGAAAGATGGTGGAATAGACAGACACTATGCCAACTGCCTCCCAGGATCACACCAAAGTTACAAATAATTTATACAACATTCAACCTCAGAAGTTCCCTGAACACTAGATGAACTGAGCCTCTAAATGAAGGACTTAAAGAGGAGGCCACATCGAGTCTGGCAGGAGGGGCGGAGATGAGAGAGGGCGAACCCCGTAAGGGACACCTCAGCGATGGGGAGGCTTCTACAGTTGGGGAAAAGACCCTCTGGCCCCACACCAAGCTCACCAACCCAGTGTTTCTTTGCCAGGAAGACGAGTTCTATGACAGCTGGCAGTAGAAATTATTGAGGACTCTCTTTGCTCAACTCGGTAAGGCTGAGGGGAGCTAGAGAACCAGTGGAACCGGCACATGGACTCGCTTGCTGGTGAGCACTCATCTGGTCCCTGGTGGAGGGAGTGGCTGTGTGAGCGGGACCCAGGAGCCTGCCGAAAAGTACTGAACTGGAGCGCCTTTGGCACGGGAACTGGAGGTTTGGGGACCATTGTTCCCCTGGTGTGGAGCTTCCACACAAGTAGTGTACAGGACGGCACCATTTTTTCAGGGTTGGCCCCTCCCACAGAGGGTCAGGTCCGGGACTGCATTGGTCTGGTGGAATTGGCGCAGTGGTGTGTGTGTGCGTGTGCACGCATGCAGCCTTGGATCCCCACTCTCCACACTGCTTGTGCTGCATAGCCGGGGAAACACCTGGTGGGTGCACTGTGGGTCCAATAGGCTGTTCATTGAGATGCAGAAGTGCACAAGCCTCTTTGGGTCCCCATTCTCCGCATTGCGCATGCAGAGTTGCCAGGCTGGTGATTGGCTGTTGGGCAGCTCAGCCTGACCTGCGATGGCTGATTGGGATAGGCTGAGACTGGGAGCTTTCCTTGGAGTGTTTGGCTGTGAGCTGTGCACCTGAGTGATCTGGCCGGGGCTTTCCTGGCGAGTTTGTGCAGGCTGGTTGCCGGTGCAGGAGTACATGCTGCTGACTTGGAGGAGTCACTGACCACATCCTGTAGTGCCTTGGGGGCCTGCCCCACCCACTTAGAGCAGTGTTGCCAGGGGTACCCTGAGCCCCTGGTGCCTGCCCCCCACCTACACAGGCCACAGAGGGTTTTTTGCAGCAGCAGACAGCCTGCAACAAACTGTGAGGGTTTTTGGTGGTGAGCACAGTTCCAGAGCACACAGCAGCTAATTGGGGGAAGCTCACTGCAAGGCTGAGAGGGAGGCCGGCACATGATGTGTTGAAACCTTCCCCCCTACAGCTGGTGCTGAGTTGCCCAGAATCTCTCTATTGCTGAGCAAGTGGTCTGCAGATTAAAGCGGGTGGAGAGCCCCTCCCCCCACTTTTTTTTTCTTTTTCCTTGTTTTTGTTATTGTTTTTGTTTGCCTTTCTAGGTGATCTAATACATCGAAGCAATCAGACAGCCAGAATGAAGAAACAAAGAAACATGTCCCAAGTAAAAGATCAGAAGAAACCTCAAGAAATGGAACTAAATGAAACAGAGGTATCCAACCTTTCAGAG
>NW_017731697.1:144016-146123 GCF_001890085.2 Hipposideros armiger
TACAGATGGCCAACAGGCATATGAAAAAATGTTCAACCTCACTAATCATTAGGGAAATGCAAATAAAAACCACAATGAGATACCACATCACTCCGGTCAGAATGGCCATCATCAATAAATCAACAAACAACAAGGCGAGGTTGTGGAGAAAAGGGAACCCTGGTGCACTGTTGGTGGGACTGCCAATTGGTGCAGCCATTATGGAAATCAGTATGGAGGTATCTCAAAAAACTGAAAATGGAACTACCATATGACCCAGCAATTCCACTCTTGGCTATCTATCCAGAGAAACCCAAGACGCTAATTCGAAAAAACATATGCACCCCTATGTTTATTGAAGCGCTATTTACAATAGCCAAGACTTGGAAACAACCAAAATGTCCATCTGTAGACGACTGGATTAAGAAACTGTGGTACATTTATACAATGGAGTATTACTCAGCTATAAAGAAGAATGAAATCGTACTATTTGCAACGATATGGATGGCCGTAGAGACTACTATGTTTAGTAAAATAAGTCAGTCAGAGAAAGACAAATACCATATGATCTCATTTATATGTGGAATCTAAAAAACTGAATGAATGAGCAAAGTAAACAGAAATAATCTCAGAGATATAGAGGAAAAACTGATGGTTGCTAGTTGGGCGGGGGGTGGGGATGCGGGAGAAGAGGAAGGGATTAGACAGCATAAATAGGTAACTACAATATTCCCACAGGGATATGAAAGAGTTCGGGGAATATAATTAATAATGTTGTAAATATTTTGTAGGGTGTCAGATGGTCACATGTCTTGTTAGGGAAACCATTTCATGGATGGAATAGAGGCTTGATCACTGCATTGTACACCTGAAGCTGATGTTGTATAATATTGTATGTCAACTATAATTGAATCCATATAAAGTCATGGGACATGGAGTATAGTGTGGGAATGGAGTCAAGGGAATTGTAATAGATATGTATGATATAGGGGGGAGTAGGGCAGTGGATTGGGGGAGGGGGTTGTCACTTTGAGAAGTAATGTATAACTATTGCACTGTGTTGTACAGCTAAAACTAATTTAAAAATGCTTATTTCACAATAAAAAATATTTATAAATAAAGTAAAAGTAACCAGGAGAGAGAAAAAAAAAGTGTTAGCTGAAGAGCATGAGCTCTGAGCAACAGGGCCACCAGTTCAATTCCCACCTGGGCCGGTGATGCTCCACCGGAGCTGAGCTGCCAGTGAGCTGACAACAGGTGGCAGGGTGGCTCAGCTGGTGAGACTACCTGCTTCTAACAACAAGACTGCCTGTTCGATAGTGGGCTATGCCTGCCCACAACTAAGACTGAACTCGGCTCCTTGAGCTGAGCTGCCACCTGGATGTCTCAGTGGATAGCGCATGCGCTCTTAACAACAAGGCTGCTGGTTTGACTCCCGCATAGGATGGTGGCTATGCCCACCCGCAACTAAGGTTGAACACAGCACCTTGAGCTTAGAGACCACGAGCTGCCAATGGGCAGCCAAATGGCGACTGGTACCCTCTACAACTAAAGTTGAAGAACAACAACTTGGCTTGTCCCCTTCCCCAATTCCCCAACACTGTTCCCCTCCCCCAATTCCCCAATTTAAAAAAAAGTTATAATTTTTGTGGAAGGGTAAGATTCAAGGAGAATACAGCAGATAAAATTTCCCTTCAAGATACCAAATCTTGGCTTCTGGTCAAGATGGCAGAGTAGGTAAATGCTGTGCTCCCTGCTTCCCATGACCACCTCAAATTACAACTAATCTATAGAACAACCATCTTTGGGAACCACCTGAAATCTGGCTGAACAGAAGTCTAAAACTAAGGACATACAGAAGAACCCATCCCGAGACTGGTAGGAGGAGCAGAGATGTGGAATGGTTAGGTACTGCACCCATGTGTGGTGGGTAAAAATTGGGAGGGATATGTCAGAGGAGACCCCCCTGAAAAGTAAGGGGTCCAACCCCACACCAGGCTTCCAGCCCAGGGTTCCAGTGCCAGGAAGAGAAGTCCCCAAAACTTCTGGCTATGAAAACCAGCGGAGACTGTGGCTGAGTGAGACAGAGGGCGGCTGGAGATCCAGGCGTTTTTTTTTTTTTTTAAGA
>NW_017731697.1:148793-154065 GCF_001890085.2 Hipposideros armiger
GATAATACCAACATGGGCCAGTGAAGCAACGTCCTCCACAACTAGACTGAAGAACAAAAATGACAGCAACTTGTCTGTTCCCCTCTCCCAATTCCCCAATAAAATAAAATAAATAGTACATAAATGATGTACTATTCTCAATGCATCATATAAGGAGGTACAGATGATGTCAAGTCTGTCTTACTTATTGGGTTGTCAGAAAAGTCATGACATATTTTTTCTATGTTTTTTGTTGCAAAAATGCGTCTTGTCTGACAACCCAATAGCATAACTTCATGAATACCAAAATAAAGTTTTAATTTTAATTTTGTTTTTGATTTTAATAATTTTTAATTTATCTTTTTTATTAGTTTCAGTTGTACAAAGCAATGTAATATTTAGACATTTAAACCCTTCATAAAGTGATAACACACACCCCCAAGCTACTACCCTTCTGACATCTTATATAGCTGTTACAATACCATCGACTACATTCTCTATGTTGTACTCCACATACTGTGACTATATATACCTATATATTTACTTATAGTTGACGTTCAATATTATTTTACTTCAGCTTTATATATATAGCACATTGATCAGGCATCTACACAGTCTGTCATGTGATCCTCCTGATAAGTTCAGTGCCCACCTGGCACCTTACATGATCTCTACAACATTGTTGATTATATTCCCCATACTGTATTAACTACTAATTTGTATTTCTTAATGCCTTCACTTTTTTCACCCTGCCCCCAACCCCATTCCCATCTATTACCCTGATAGATCTAGTACCTATCTGATACCATACCTAGTTATTACATTATTATTGACTATATTCCTTATGCTATATCCTACATCCCCATGACTACTGTATAACAACCAATTTGTACTTCCTAATCCCTTCCCCTTTCACCCATCCTTATTCACCCTTCCATCTTAAAGAAGTCCCTCTAAGATTCTTTGTAATGCTGGTCTGATGGTGATGAGCTCCTTCAGCTTTTTCTTGTCTGGGAAGCTCCTTATCTGTCCTTCAATTCTAAATGACAGCCTTGCTGGGTAGAGCAATCTTGGTCATATGTCATTCCTTTTCATCACTTGGAATACTTCCTTCCACTCCCTTCTTGCCTGCAAAGTTTCTGTTGAGAAAACAGCTGGCAGTCTTATGAGGGCTCCCTTGTAGGTAACTAACTGCTTTTCTCTTGCTGCTTTTAAGATTCTCTCTTTGTATTTAACTTTGGTATTTTAATGATGATGTGTCTTGGTGTTGGCCTCCTTGGGCTTACCTTGTTTGGGACTCTTTGCACTTCCTGGGCTTGTATGTCTATTTTCTTCACCAAATTAGGGAACTTTTCTGTCATTATTTCCTCAGATAGGATTTCAATTCCTTGGTCTCTCCCTTCTCCTTCTTGTACCCTTATAATGTGAATATTGGTACGCTTGATATTGTCCCAAAGGCACCTTAAACTCTCCTCAATTTTTTGGGTTCTTTTTTCTGTTCTGCTTGGGTGTTGCCCACTACTTTATCTTCTACATCGCTGGTTGGATCCCCTGTTTCATTTAATCTACTGCTGATTCCCTCTAATGTATTCTTCACTACCATTATTGTATTCTTTATTTCTGACTGGTTCTTTTTTTTATGCTTTTCATCTCTCTGTTGAAGTTCTCCCTGAGATCATTGAGCATTCTTATAACCAGTGTTTGGAACTCTGTATCTGATAGATTGCTTATCTCCTTCCGCTTAGTTCTTTTTCTGGAGTTTGTTCTGTTCTTTTATTTGGAACATGTTTCTTTGTCTCCCCATTTGGCTGCCTTCGTGTGTTTGTTTCTATGTATTAGGTAGGGCTGCTATGTCTTCTGGTCCTGCCTGGGTTCCACAAACCTTTGAGAGACCCTAGGAAAGCCTGCAGCTTGAGCCAAAGAAGGCGGTCCGTATGAAAGCACCACTGAAAGCAGCCTGGGTATGCCTGAAAGTCGGATGGGACCAGGTCTCAAATATCAGGGTGTGATGAACGAATGGCAGAGACTCAGGTATGGTGGCTGCCTGTGCCCACACGTGGGGAAGGGGGTGGGCTCAGCAAGGAAACTATGGCCTCCTCTAGCTCCTCTGTCCAGGAGAAAGCCACCTCTCCAGCTCCCATCCCAAGTCAGACAACTCAGTTCCCCACCATATGTCTCTGCCGCCTTTCCAGCTGCTGCCCCAGTGCTGGAGTTCAGAGCAAGTGATTCTGTTGGTGAGGAAATCCTCACGCAGTCCCTTTAAGAGGAGCGCCTGGGAGTGCAACCACACACCCATCTTACTCAGTCACAATCTCTGCTGGTTTTCACAACCAAAAATTATGGGGACTTTTCTCCCCGGCACTGGAACCCTGGGCTGGGGTGGAGCTGGGATCTCTCACTCCTCTAAGGGGTGGGGTGGGGTCCCCCACAGCTGAAATAGTCCTCTTGATCTTTAATGGTCACACGCCAGTGTGGAACCAGCCCATTCCGTCTCTGATCTTCCTACCAATCTGGAGATGGCTTCTTCTGCATGTCCTTAGTTGGAAGGCGTCAGTTCAGCTTGATTTTAGGTGATCCTCAATAATGGTTGTTTTGTAGATTAGTTGTAATTTTGATATGATTGTGAGAGAAGGTAAACACAGCGTTTACCTACTGCACCATCTTGGTTCCATACAAACATTTATATCACAGGGGTACCAGAAGGAGAAGAGAGAGTGCAAGGTATTGAAATTTATTTGAAGAAATAATGACTAAAAAATTCCCTAATCTGGCAAAGGAAATAGACATACAAGTGCAGGAAGTGCAGAGAGTCCCAAATAAGATAAACCTAAAGAGGCCCACATTAAGAGATATCATAATTAAAATGTGAAATCTTAAAGACAAAGAGAGAATCTTAAAAGCGGCAAGAGAAAATCAGTCAGTTACCTATAAGAGGGCTGCCATGAGACTGTCAGTTGTTTTCTCAACAGAAATTTTGCAGGCCAGAAGGGATTGGCAGGAAATATTCAAAGTGATGAAAAGCAAGGGCCTACAACCAAGATTAATCTATTCAGCAAGGCTATCACTTAAAATGAAAGGACAGGGCCGGCCGAGTGGCGCGATCATTAAGAACTGGCTTGGGACGCCAGAGGACCCCGGTTTGGATCCCACATATGAGGGCCAGTGACACTACCCTCTACAGCTAAGATGCTGAATAACAGCTCAACCTGCAGCTGGGCTGCCGTGAGTCACGGTGACGGCGTAGGCTGCAGCCCCTGTGGCAGTGGGTTGCCATGGGCTACCGTGTGTAGCCAGCAGCCAGCGTGAGCGGNCATCTTAGCTGTGGAGGGCAGTGTCACTGGCCCTCATATGTGGGATCCGAACCGGGGCCCTCTGGCATCCCAAGCGAGTTCTTAACCATCACGCCACTCGGCCGGCCCCAGGCGTTTTTCTTAAAGGGCCCTTGCATGACTCACTGGCTGATGGACACACTTGATCTGAGTTCCAGCACTGGGACAGCAGCTCCAAAGGTGCCAGAGACATACAGGGAGGGACTGAATTGCCTAGCTTCAGAGCGATGGCTGGAGAGGCAGCTTTCCCCCAGACAGAAGTGCTGGCAGAAGTCATTGTTCCTTTGTTGAGCCCTCCCTGCTCCCAGAGTGCAGATGCAGGTGGTCACCATATCTGAGTCTCCATCAACCTGGCTAACATCATTTGCCTCACCCTGGTGATTCCCTGAGACCTCACTCCACCCAACTTGCAGGCACACCCAAGCCACTTGCAGTGGCTTTTCCATACAAATGGTCTGTTTTTGCTCATGCTGTAGATGTTCTGAAAAATCTCTTAAAGGTTCACAAAACCTAAACAAGCAGCATCTGGCCTTGCACCTCTTGTTAAGCAACCCCAAGTCTGGTACTAGCAGCGGCTGGCATCAGTTTGCAGCTTAGCCCCTCCCAGGCACCTCCAAGCCCATCAAAAGTGGCAACCATCTTCAGGTCACTTTGTAGCTCATACCAAGTAGCCCTGGGTAGGGCATAGGCAGTGGCTAACCTTTGCTTGCTCCGGAGCCTCTCCCAGGAAGCTCTAGATCCAACCCAGTTGTCAGCTTCAGATCACACCAGAGCACCACCCAATCAGCTTCACAAACAACACACCTGAAGGGGAAACTCGGCTGGCAGAGATCCCTAATAAAGCAACACATGCTCCAAGGGGTAAACCCCACACACAGCTCATCCACTATAATCATGGCCAGTCCTGACATTCAGTCAGCCTGAAAGCCAACCACATCCTCTTGCATGCCAACAGCCATTGAGGCCCAAATATAATAGGAGAGCTCACACAACCCACACAGGGGACACTCATGGAGCACACAGCTCAGGTGATCAGGGACACTGTGCCACTGGACCCCACAGAACACCTTCTACATAGCAGAGTTACCCAATACATAGAAACAAGCATATGGAGACAGCTTAAATGAGGAAACAATGAAACATGTACTGAATGATAGAATAGGAGAAAGCTCCAGAAAAAGAACTAATCAAAATGGAGAAAAGCAATCTACCAGATATAGAGTTCAAAACACTGGTTGAATGAATAAGGATGCTCAATGAACTTAGGGAAAGAATAGATCAACTCAGTGAGAACTTCAACAAAAAGAGAAAACATAAAAAAGGAGATAGAAAATATAAGAAATGAACCCCTCAGAAATACAGAATACAATAGCTGTAATGAATAACACACTAGATAGAAACAACAGCAGAATAGATGAAGCTGAGGATCAAATCAGCAATTCAGAAGACAAGGTAGTGCAAAACACCCAATCCAAACACCAAAAAATAAAAGAGAAATTTAAAAAATGAGGATAGTTTAAGAGACCTCTGGGACAACATCAAGCATACCAACATTTATTTATTTATTTATTTATTTATTTATTTACATTGATACAATGCTATTCTTTAACACATGGTTCATGTTGAAACTTCACTGATTACCCCAATACTGTCCTTTATAGCTAATTCCTCCCACCCCCTAATCCAGGATCAAGTGTCTCATTTGGTTGTCATGTTGATCAGTCTTTCTATGTTGTTCATGAGACTGGCATGACCAGCCTGGTGTTTCATGAAATGTGTCCCACTTTAGGTTTTCTGGTTGTTTCCTCATGATTAGATTAAGATTGTGTATTTTAAGAAGTAGTACATAGGGCCGGCCGAGTGGTGCATTGGTAAGAGCTGGCTTGGGACGCCAGCTTTGAGCAGCAGGGCCCCGGTTCGGATCCCACATGAGGGCCAGTGACACTGCCCTCTACAGCTAAGAT
>NW_017731697.1:156975-175332 GCF_001890085.2 Hipposideros armiger
GTGCCAACTTGGGCCAGTGAAGCAACGCCCTCCACAACTAGACTGAAGAACAAAACGACAGCAACTTGTCTGTTCCCCTTCCCCCAATTCCCCAGTGCTGTTCCCATCCCCCCAATTAAAAAAAAATCTAAAATGAAAGGACAGATACAGAGCTTCCCAGACAAGAAAAAGCTAAAGGAGTTCATCACCACCAAATTAGTATTACAACAAATGTTAAAGGGACTTCTTTAAGAAGAAGAAGAAGTAGAAAAAAAGATAAAAAATATAAACAATAAAATGGCAATAACTACATATCTATCAACAATTACTTTAAATGCAAATGGACTAAATGCTCCAATCAAAAGACATAGGGAGGCTGAATGGACAAGAAAAAAGAAAACCCTTATATATGCTTCCTAGAAGATACTCACTTCAGGTTGAAAGACACACACACAAACTGAAAATTAAAGGATGGAAAAAGATATTTCATGAAAATGAAAAATTAAAAAAAAACTAGAGTAGCAATACTTATACTAGACAAAATAGACTTTAAAACAAAAGCTATAATAAAAGACAAAAAAGGGGCTCCTGCTCCTGACAGGTTCCCCTGTACAGGTCACTGGGACGCCCAGGCAACCGAGTGGACCCTCGCTGACCATGTTGTCCTGGGTGGTACTTTCTGCCGCTGCCACAGCAGCTCCCAGTCTGAAGAACGCAGCCCTTCTCAGTCCAGGGGTACTACATGCAACAAGGATCTTTCACACCGGGCAGCCAAGTCTCGCCCCTGTACAACCTCTTCCTGAATATGGAGGAAAAGTTCGTCATGGGCTGATCCCTGAGGAATTCTTCCAGTTCTTTTATCCTAAAACCGGTGTAACAGGACCCTATGTGCTTGGAACTGGGCTTATCTTATATTTTCTATCCAAAGAAATATATGTGGTTACACCAGAGACCATCTCTGCCGTATCAACAATAGGAATGCTTGCCTATGTAATTAAAAAATATGGTGCCTCTATTGGGGAATTTGCTGATAAATTCAATGAGCAAAAAATTGCCCAACTAGAAGAGGTGAAGCAGGCTTCCAACCAATCTATCCAGGATGCAATTAATCTGGAGAAGTCACAGCAGATACGGTTCAAAAGCGCCATTACCTTTTTGATGTCCAGAGGAATAACATTGCTATGGCCTTTGAGGTTACTTACCAGGAATGGCTGCTTAGAGTATACAGGGAGGTAAAGAATCACCTGGACTATCAGATCTCTGTGCAGAATATGATGCGTTGAAAGGAACAAGAGCACATGATAAACTGGGTGGAGAAGCACGTGGTACAGAGCATCTCTGCACAGCAGGAAAAGGAGACAATTGCCAAGTGCATTTCAGATCTAAAGCTGCTTGCAAAAAAGGCCCGAGCACAGCTAGTTATGTAAATGCAGCCATCCCGATTGAGACAGCTAGAAACAGTTGACTGACTAAATGGAAACTACTCGATGTGACAAAATCTGTCTGTATTGCAGCCTCTGAAGTTCCAGTTTACCCTACTTAAAAATGAAATACTTGAGTTTCATATAGTGAGAGAATTAAAACAAAAAATCTATTGGCCAGTGAGATGTTTCTTGTCCTTCTTACTCTGCATTTTGAGATGTTCCATAATCACTTTTGAATAAGCAGTTAGCTTTTAATAAAATTTGATGCCTGACTAAAGACTACCAAGTTATGGTTTAAATTTGTAATTAATTTTACCATCTTGCAATAAATGGACAGTTGAAACAAGAAAAAAAAAGAGACAAAAAAGGACCCAGCAATTTCACTTCTGGGTATTTATCCAAGGAAACCCAAAACACAAATTCAAAAAGACATATGCATCCATATGTTCATTGCAGCATATTTACAATAGCCAATATATAGAAGCAATCTAAGAATCCATCAATAGATTAATGGATAAAGAAGTGGTACATATATACAATAGAATATTACTCAGGTATAAATAAGAATGTAATCTTGCCATAGATGGACCTAGATGGTACTATGCTAAGTGAAATAAGTGAGACAGAGAAAGACAAATGCCAAATGATTTCACTTAGATGTGGAACAAAAAACAAAATAAATGAACAAACAGAATAGAAACAAACTCATAGATACAGAGAACATTTTGATGGGAAGGGGCTTGGGGAAATGGGTAAAAAAAAAGGGGAAGGGATTAAGAAATAGAGATTGGTGGTTACAGAATAGTTATAGGAATGTAAAGTACAGCACAAGGAATGTAGTCAATAATATTGTAATAACTATGTACGGTGTCAGCTGGGTACTAGATTTATCAGGGTGATCACTTTGTAAGTTACATAAACATCTAATCACTGTTATACAGCTGAAACTAATATAATACTGTATGTTAATGTAATTAAAAATAAAAAATATTTTTAAAAGATACTAATTCTTATTATGGTGCTGTAGTAATTAAAACACAGTGGTGCATATTCAGGGACAAAAATGGACTGGTAATGGGTAACTAATGATGTAATCAGCCCAGGGTTAGATCCTTACATACCTGGAAATTCGATACATACCTGAGCTAGCATGGAAGATCAATGGGGAGAGAAGGCCCTATTCAACAAACGGTCCTTGGAAAAGTGGTTACCACTAGGGGGAAATGAAAAAAGAACTCCACCTCACACTTTATGCAAAAATAAATGTAAATGACAAAGACAAAACTTTAAAACTTTTAGTTTAAATTATGGACAGGTTTTCAATAATTGTAAACATTGCAATAAGGATCTCTCAAAGAAGATACTTAAAAATTAATTGAAGCCATTTGTATAGATGCAGGAAATGTCTAATACATAGTGATGAATCACAAAACCAAGGGGAACAAGGAAATCCGGAGGCAAGTCAAGGCTGTTTCTGCCCTTTCAGAAATGGCAGCTAATTGGCTTTGTGTCACTTTTGGCACTTTTGGGGAGCTGTGGAAACAAAAGTAGGAGGCCAGGATCCATTGTGGAAGTGAACCACGGCAAACCACTCCTGCTTTGGGCTGAAACAAAGCAGCCCAAAGATGCACCCCAAGAGTGAGTCAGGAGTGAACCAGCCTGCTTGTGGATTGCAGCCCAGCCTTGAATCACATGGATGGCTCAGAAAATCTCAACTTGATCTTGGTGCAAAATAACTCCAGATTGCTAGAGCACCCTGTGCCTAGCAGAAGCAAGCAAAAATCCTCTTTGAATAATGGTAATACCACCCTTAGCATTAAATTATTTTAAAAATAACACTTAAATATCTTTCCAGCACATAAACAAAGATGACCTGAAATGTGAGATAATATGCCATGAATGATAACCAGCAAAAACACAAACCTGAAGAAATCCAGATACTTGAATTAGCAGCCAGAAACTGTAAAACAAATGTGCATATTATGTTCAAGGGGATAAAGCCAGGCTTGTAAATTTCTGCAACAACTGGAAACTATAAATTTGACAAAGGAGATTTGAAAAAGAACCAAATGGAACTTCCAGAAATAAAAAAAACACAAAAATCAAATGGCTTTAACAACAGTTTAGACCTAGATGAAGAGAGACTCCATGGATGAGAACTTGAGTCAGAAGAAACTTCCTGGAATGGGAAGGAAGAAAGAGGAAAATCCTGAAAAGAAGCATGAATTTACTTTAGTGCTATATGTGTGTATTTTTTAAAAACAAAGTACTATTTTGTTTTGAATAAAATAATAAGAAAAAACTCCTACTTCTGGCCAAGATGGAGTAATAGGGACCAGGTTTATCTTTCATCTGAAACAACCCAAAATACAAAAAGAATAAATACAGGAAACTGGTTTTTAAGATTTGAATGCCAGGCAATGAATGATGTGATTCTTGAGAAACAGAAATAAATGGAATTAGCTGTATAACTGTTTCAGCTTCCAGGCCACAACCAAGGAAGAAGAACCCAAATGAAGCCTGGAGGAGCACCTGAGTGGAGGAGACCAAAGTGGCTCCAGTTCTCTGAACAGACAACCAGAGAGGCAAGAGCTGCACAGAGAAAACTCTATCCCTGCAGGTGCTCAGCAGAGTATGATCAGCACAAGTGTGTGAGAAAACAGCCCAAGGCTGGGTAAAGAATCTCCCAAAAGAATTAGAGGGAACAGTGCCCAGTGCTCATACAGAGCTGGGAATAATGCCTATTCCCACCAGCCATGAGAAGCTTGTAACCCAGAGGACACAGGTTAGAGTACACATAAACTTACCACCTCAGCAGCAAGGAATAATTAGCACCTAAACTGAGCACTGCCACAGACCCACCTAACAAATCATAGAAGCAAGACCTGAAAGACCTAACTTTTTATATTCAACTAGCTTAAATGCATCCCAGATCAAAGCTCCAGAAGATGTGTAGGAATCAGAAATGTCCGGCACCAACAAGGTAAAATTCACAATGTCTGGTATCTGCTCAAAGAACACTGGGCATGCAAAGAAATGAGAAAACATAATCCATAATGAGGATAATTTTTTTAAAAACAGAAAATGACAAATGTCGGCAAGGATGTGGAGAAACTGGAACCCTTGTACACTGTTGGTGGAAATATAAAGTGGTGCAGCCATGATGGAAAACAGTACAGCAGTTCCTCTAAAATTCAAAATAGAATTACCGTATGATCCAGCACTTCCACTTCTGAGTATATACCTAAAAGGTTTGAAAACAGCATATTGAAGAGATATTTGTACAGTCATGTTCATAGCAGCATTATTGACAATAGCTAAAATGTGGAAGCAACGTCAGTATCTATTGATGGATAAATGAATTACTAAAATGTGCTCTATACATGCAATGGAATATTATTCAGCCTTCAAAAGGAAGGAAGTTCTAACATATGCTACAACATGGATGAACCTTGAGGAACACTGTACTAAGTAAAATAAGCCAGCCACGAAAAGACAAATGTTGCATGATTCCATTTATATGAGGTCCCTAGAATAGTCAAAATCATAAAGACCAAAAGTACTGTGGTGGGTTGCCAGGAACTGGAGGCAGGGAAAAATGGGGAAATATTATTTAATGGCTATAGAGTCTTAATTTTGCAAGACTAAAAAAATTCATGGTGGTGATGGTTGCACAATAATGGGAATGTATTTAATGCCATTGAAACATACATTTAAAAATGGTTAAGGGCCAGCCTAGTGGCGCGATGGTTAAGAACTCGCTTGGGACACCAGAGGGCCCCGGTTCGGATCCCACATATGAGGGCCAGTGACACTGCCCTCTACAGCTAAGATGCTGAACAACAGCTCAACCTGGAGCTGGCCTGCCATGAGTCGCCGGCGACGGCGTGGACTGCAGTCCCTGTGGCAGTGGATTGCCATGGGCTACCGTGTGTAGCCAGCAGCCAGCGTGAGTGGCCAGCAGCCGCAGTGAGCGGCCGTCCAGAAGCCGGTGACTGATCTGCCTCGCCCGGGAAGAGCGCAATGATGGTGCCAACTTGGGCCAGTGAAGCAACGTCCTCCACAACTAGACTGAAGAACAAAACAACAGCAACTTGTCTGTTCCCCTTCCCCCAATTCCCCAGCACTGTTCCCATCCCCCCAATTCCCCAATAAAAATCTTTAAAAAAAATGGTTAAGATAGAAATTTTTTTGTTCCATGTATTTTACCACAACAAAAATTTGGGGAAAAAAAGAACAAAATTCTAATACATGCTATGACATGGATCAGCACTGAAAACATTAGCTTGGTAAAATAAGCCCAATACAAAAGGAAAAATATTGCGTGATCCCATTTATGTATATGAGGTTCCTAGAATAAGCAAATTTATAGAGGCAGAGAGTAGAATAGAGGTTGCCAGAAGCTGGGGGAGGAGGAATGGGGAGTTGTTTCTTATCAGGTTGGGTTATGAAAACATTTTGAAAATAGATAGTGGTGATGGTGCAAAACATTGTGAATTCATAATATAATTTACACCATTGAATGATACATTTAAAATAATTTAAATGACAAAATTTATGTTATATATATTTTACCACATTTAAAAATTAATAATGTAATCTACAAAAGATCATTGAATTGCTCACTTTAAGTGGGTGAGTTGTATGGTATATGGGTCATATTGTAATAAAGCTGCTAATTATTTTTAAAGGACAGTACTAGAAAAGAAAACCATAGGCTAATATCCCTGATGACTATAGATGCAAATATTCTCAGTAAAATACTAGCAAATCGAATTCATCAGGACATTAGTAGGATCATAGTGAATGCACCATGATCAAGTAAGATTTATCCCTGGGGTGCAAGGATGGTTCAACATGTGCAAATCAATAAATGTGATACACCACAATAATAGAATGAAAGAAAAAAATCATATGATCATCTCAATAGGTGCTGAAAAAGCAATTGACAAAATTCAACATCCACTTATGATGAAATCTCTTAACGAATTAGGCAGAGAAAGAACATATTTTAACATAATAAAGGCCATGTATGATAAGCCTACAGCTAATATCATGCTCAGTGATTAAAGGCTGAAAGCTTTTTCTCTAAGATCACGAATAAGACAAGGGTACCCACTCTCATCACTCTTATTTAACATAGTACTAGAAGTCCTAGCTAGAACAATCAGGCATGCAAAAGAAACAAAAGGTATCAGAATTGGAAAAGGAGAGGTAAATTTTTCTCTATTTGCAGATGACATGATTTCATGTATAGAAAATCCTAAACACTTAACCAAAAAACTTTTAGATCTAATCAATGAATGCAGAAAAATTGCAGGATACAAAATCAACATACAAAAATCAGTAGTGGTTCTATACACTAACAACAAATTATGTGAAAAAGAACTAAAGAAATCTGTTATATTTACAATAATATGAAAAACAATAAAATACTTAGGAATAAGTTTAAACAAGGAGGTAAAAGATCGCTACTGTGAAAATTATAAGACTTTGATGAAATAAATGGAAGAAGACACAAATAAATGGAAAAGTACCCTGTGTTCATGGTTTGGAAGACTTAATATTGTTAAAATGTCAATACTACCAAAAGTTATTTATAGAGTCAGTGCAATCCCTATCCAGATTCCAATGGTATTTTTTATAGAAGTAGAAAAAAAACACTTCTAAAAATTTAAATTGGGCCAGCCGAGTGGCGCGATGGTTAAGAGCTGGCTTAGGACGCCAGAGGGCCCCGGTTCAGATCCCACATATGAGGGCCAGTGACACTGCCCTCCACAGCTAAGATGCTGAACAGCAGCTCAACCTGGAGCTGGGCTGCTGTGAGTTGCCGGCGACGGCATAGGCTGCAGCCCCTGTGGCAGTGGGTTGCCATGGGCTACCGTGTGTAGCCAGCAGCCAGCGTGAGCGGCCAGCAGCCGTCGTGAGTGCCGTCCAGAAGCCGGTGACTGATCTGCCTCGCCTGGGAAGAGCGCAATGATGATGCCAACTTGGGCCAGTGAAGCAACGTCCTCCACAACTAGACTGAAGAACAAAATGACAGCAACTTTTCTGTTCCCTTTCCCCCAATTTCCCAATAAAAAATCTTTAAAAAAAAATTTAAATGGAAGCACAAAACACCCTGAATAGCCATATAAACCCTGAGAAAGAAGAATTTCTAGCTATACTATAAAGCCATAGTCATCAAAACACTATGATATTGGCATAAAAACAAATAGACCAATGAAACAGGATTGAGAGCCAAGAAATAAACCCAACCTTATATGATCAACTAATATTTGACAAGGGAGCCAAGAATACTTAATGGAGAAAATACAGTCTCTTCAATAAATGGTGCTGGGGTAATTAAATATTTACATAGAAAAGAATGAAACTGGACTCCTCTCTTATACCACTCACAAAAGTTAACTTGAAATGGATTAAAGACTTAAATGTAAGTTCTGAAACCATGAAACTCCTAGAAGAAAACAGAAATAAAGCTCCTTGACATGCGTCTTTGTAATTTTTTAAAAAGATATAACACTTAAAGCATAAGCAACAGAATAAAAAATAAACAAGAGGGACTACATCAAACTAAAAATCATCTGTACAGCAAAAGAAATCATTAACAAAGTGAAAAGACAACCTATGAAGTGAACAAAAACCATATATCTGATAAGAGGTTAATATCCAAAATATATGAATTCATACAACTCAACAGCAAAACACAAATAACCCAATTTAAAAATGGGCAAAGATGCTCAACATCACTGATCATTAGGGAAATGCAAGTTAAAACCATGATGAGATATCATCTCAGGTCTCTTAGAATGGCCATCTTCAAAAAGACAAGAGATGGTAGATGAGGGTAAAAGGGGTCAAATATATGGTGATGGAAGGAGAACTGACTCTGGGTGGTGAACAGACAATGTGATATATAGATGATGTATTATAGAACTATACAACTGAAACCCATGTAACTTTACTAACAATTGGCACCCCAATAAACTTCAATTTAAAAAAAAGACAAGAGATAACAAATGCTGGCATAGATGTGGAGAAAAGAAAACCCTCATGCACTGTTGGTGGGATTGTAAATTGGTGTAGCCACTATGGAAAGCAGTTATGGAGGTTCCTAAAAAAATTAAAAATAGAACTACCATATGATCCAGCAATTCTACTTCTGGTAATACATTAAAAGGAAATGAAAATACTAACTCAAAAAGATATCTGCACCTCCATGTTCACTGAATTATTATTTACAATGGCCAAGACATGGAAACAATCTAAGTATTCACCGTCATGTTGTATGCCTTAAATTTAGACAGTGATGTATGTCAATTGTTTTCCAATAAAAGTGAAAAAAGAATACAGATCATCTCTTTAATTTTTTTTTATATGGGCAACTTTTGATTTCCTGTCTGGCATGTGAGGGGCTAGGAATTCACACTCCATCCTCACAATCATACAAAAGCTGTACAAAGTAAAAATCAACAACTCTTCTTTGGTCTTTCAGAGAAGTGAGGTCAAAGGGAAACCTCCAAAACTGGAGACATAGAGTTGAATCCTGAGAATCACAACTTACCAGAGCAGAAACATCCTTGGGAATCAGTGCTGGGGCAGGAAAACCTGAACTGTAACTGACAAATACTGGAGGCTCAGTGTGGACAAGATTGAGAGTTAAAAATTCTTGGGAGGCACACTTTTGTGAGTTTTACATCCAGAAGCCACTCCATGTTCTCACACTAAAGATGGGAGAAAAATCCCCTTCTGCTTCAGGTGGAGTGTGGGCAGAAGTAGCCATTGTAAATACTCCAGAGCATCTGTTCTTCTTAACAAGGGTTGTCCTCAGGAGGCATTATTCCACCAGAGCCTGACCAACCTGGGGAAGGAAACACCTATCCCAGCCCCTTTACCTTTCTTGTCCCACCTAAGGGGGACTGGGGAACATGTATGAAGGTCACAGTCCAGGGCACAGGCCCACAAATACTGAAACCCACTCATAGGACTATGGAACATTTCCCTGCCCCATACCTTACCACAACATTGACAGGGCTCCTGGATAATAATGGGAATATAATTGAAAAAAATCACACTTCTCAGATAATATTTAAGAAGTCTCTAGGGAAACTCAAATATGAGAGATAATAAAAAGACACCCCCCCCAGGAAAGTTTGTCCTCTGATACAAACAGTGAACACATCTAGATGACCAAACCTCACCCTAAAGACCAATGAACCTTTGTTTCTTTTACTCATGCATCATGTCAGTTTTAACAAAAAAATACAAGGCATACTAAAGGGCAAAAACACAGTTTGAAGAGACAGAGAAAGCATCAGAACGAGACTCATGTGCAAAGATGTTAGAATTATGAATTTAAAACAGCTGTGATTAATATGCCAAGGGCTCTAATGTATAAAGTAGACATCATGCAACAACAGTTGGGCAATGTAAATTGGATGTAAATTTTGAGAAAGGATTAAAAGGAAATGCTAGAGATCAAAACACAGAACTGAATACTGCCAAGAATCTTATATTCAGTAAAACTATCTTTAAAAAAAAATGAAGGCATAATAAAAAAAAATGAAGGCATAATAAAAACATTGTCAGATAAATAAAAGCTGAGAGAATTTGCTGCTAACAGACCTACTTCACAAGATTTATTAAGGAAAATTCTTTGGACTGAAAGCAAGTGACAATAGATGGCAATTTGAAGTCACTGAAAAAAAAATGAAGAGCTCTGGTAAGGGTAATTATATAGGTAAGTATAAAAGGCAGTGTAATGCATATGCCCTCTCTTTTAACTTATTGAAAAAGCGATTGCATAAAGCAATACATATATAATTGTATTTTGGGGGTCAGTAAAAGAAGAGTGTAATGTGTTTGATAATAACAACACAAAGGTGGTGAGTATGTAAGGAAATCACACAGACAGCAAGACAAATTCACAGGAAGACATGAGCAAACGGTGATACATTGACAAAATGGAACACATTGTCAAATGTAAAGTGAAAACTACTGGTAAAAGCAACAGCATGTATGAGAATTTCTAGGATCTGTGCTCTGGTGCTTTTTTGTTTAACAGATCTTCCCTCGGATTCTCTCTCCTTTTGCATTTTTTCCTGGAACAGCAGGAAGAAACCAGGCCTCCTTTTGAATACTTTGTTTGGAAACAATCTTTTCTAAGCATCCTTCCACTACCTAATAAAGATTCCCCTTCTGCCAGTCACCTGCAGCTTTCTCAACATCTTTAATTCTACTTTTGTTCTCTTCAATCCAATCTAGGCTTTTCCTATCATGTTTCTCAAAATTCTTCTAGTCACCACCCTTTGCTGAATTCCAAAGCCATCACACATTTATGTACTTAGGAAGACAGCAGCTCACACTTGGTATCAAAATCGGTATTAGTTTTCTATTTGTGCGTAACAAATTACCAGAAACTCATCAGCATACATAAAAGCATGTATTTATTATCTTACAGTTCTATAGGTTAGAAGTACAATGGTGTGACTGAATTCTCTTCTCAGGGCATTATAAGGACTTTAAAACAAAATATTACTAGAGATAAATAACATTTAAAAATTATAAAAGGGTCAATTAATCAAGAATTGTATCATGTGTTATGGAGATACAATAATTATAGACATATATTCAGAGTCCCAAAATTCATGCAGCAAGAAACGACAGAATTAAAGGGAGAATAGCCAATTAAATAACACCAATCTGGATACTTTAATAACCTGCTTTCAATAATGAATAAAGCAACTAAATTGAAGACTAATAATGATGAATAAGGCTGGAAAGATATCATAAACCAATTAGACATAACTATGATTTATAGAACACTCACCCAACAGCAGAATACACATTCTTCTCCAGAACACATGAAATATTCTCATGAATAGACCATATGCTAAGTCAAAAAATAAAACTCAATGAATGTAAATAATTGAAATCACACAAATTATGTCCTCTAGTCAAATGGAGTGAAATATGAAATAAATGAATAAATAAAATTTGTAAAATTCACAAATATATGGAAATTAAACAATACGCTCCTAAATAACCAATGGGTTAAAAAAAATATCACAAGGTAAGTTAGAAAATACTTTGAGATAAAATGAAAGCATAACAACACAACATGTCAAAACATAAGAGATGTAGGTAAAGCAGGTCTTAAAAGTAACTTTATAGCTTTAAAAAAGAAAAGTATCCAATCAATAACTTAGCCTTCCACCTTAAGTAACAGGAAGAAGCAAAAACTAATCCTAAAGCAAAGAGAAGCAAGTAGATAATAAACATTAGAGTAAATCAACGACATAGGAAATAGAGTAAATCAACAAATCCAAAAGTTCTTTGAAAGCACCTACACAATTGACAAGCCTTTAGCTAAACTGACAATGAAAAAAATACTCAAATTAACAAAATCGGGACAACTTTTGAAGTTGCTTTATGGAGAAGTGGATTTGGGGAGGAATAATTCTAAAGGGGCAGTGTTAGAGCTCCCTTGTGGCGATGGAGCAGTTCTATATCCTGATGGTGATAGTTACTTGAATCTATTCATGGCATCCATTTGCACAGAACCATACACACACACACACACACACACACACACACACACACACACACACACTCACTCACACACACGCACGTGAATGTAGGCTTCACAAAGGTGAAAATTGACTAAGGTTGTGGTCTAGTTCTGTGTATTGTACCAATATCAATTTCCTGGTTTTAACATCATACTACAATTATATAAGATGTCACTCTTGGATAAAAGGTACCTGGTACCTATAACTATACTTGGCAGCTTCATGCAAATTTATAATTATTTCAAAATAAAACAAATTTAAACGCCTTTCAAGAAGAGAGGTCCAAGATGGTGGAGTAGATAAACACTGTGCCTATGTCCTTCTGTGAACACATTAAAATTACAACTAAATTATAGAACAATCAACCTGGAAAACCATCTGAAGTCTAGCCAAACAGAAGTCTTATGACTAAAAATATATAAAAAAGCCATGTTGAGAATGGTAGGAGGGGTGGAGACACAGTACGGGCCCCAAACCTTTGTGTGGCAATTGAGAATCACAAGGGATAGCTCAGCTGTGGAGGTTTCCCCTGGAGGAGCGAGGGACCCCAGACCCCCAGACCAAGCTCCCCAGCCTGGAGTACTGGTGCTGGGAAGAGGAGCCCCCAAACTTCTGTCTGTGAAAAACAGTGGGGATTCGGAATGTCCAAGTGGGACAGAAGGCTGCTGGAAACCCAGATGTCCTCTGAATGGGCCCACACAGGCACTCACCCTGGGCTCCAGTGGAGGGATGGTGACTCTGGGGGTGTTGGAGACATATGGAGAGAGACTGAGTTGTATAACTTCAGGACGAAGACTGGAGGGACAGTCTTCATTTTCCTTGTGTGGGGCCCTGTTCCCGAGCATCCAGCAGGTGGGCGCCATCTTTCCTGTGTTGAGCCTGCCCCCACAGGCCAAATCTTAATCTGATTGACCTGTGAGCTCTGCTGATCCACCCTGCTGACTCACTGAGACACTGCCTCACCCAACTTGCCTATAGCTGGAGGCTTTATCAGCAGCTGAACCTCATGGGAGCTGGCAGGTGGCAGCAGGCCTTGGAGTGTCCTGGAATTTTGCGGAGCTACCCCAGATCCAGTACTGATGGCAGCCATCCTCAGTTTACAATGTGGCCTCTCCCATGCACCTCCAGGGACAGCACAGAAGCAGCAAACCATGGATCACTTTGTAGCTTCTACCAGGTACTCCCCACCTAGTCACAGGCAGTGGCTGACCTGGGCCTGCACTAGAGCCCCTCCTAAGAGGCCCCAAAACCAACTTAACTGGAGGTTGGCTTCAGACCCAATTAGCTCTACAAGTGGCACACTCATACGGCGGTCTCAACAGGCATCAGAGCCCGCTGGGGTGAATCCCACTCAGTGGGGTAAGCCCCCCCCCACAGCATCCCATAAGCTGTGGACATGGCCAAACCCCATAGCCAGTCAGCCTGAGGGTCAATACCACCCACTGATATGCCAAAGCAATCAAGGCTCAAGTATAACAGGAGAGCACACACAGCCCACACAAGGGACACTCCTGGAGCACCCAGCTCAGGTGACCAGAGAGACTGTGCCAGGGCTCCACAATGCACGTACTACATAAGGCCACCTTGCAAGACTGGAGACATAGCAGCCCTACCTAATACATAGAAACAAACACAGAGAGGCAGCCAGAATGAGAAAACAAAGAAATACATCCAAAATGACAGAACAGGAGAAAACTCCAGAAAAAGAACTAAACAAAATGGGGGCAAGCAACCTACCAGATACAGAGTTTAAAACACTGGTTATAAGAATGCTCAAGAAACTTAATGAGAACTTCAAAAAGAGATAGCAAGCATAAAAAAAGGACATAGAAACCATAAAAAAGAACCAGCCAGAAGTGAAGAATACAATACCTGAAATGAAGAATGCACTAGAAGGAATCACCAGCAAATTAGATGAAGCACAGGCTCGAATCAGCTACTTGGAAGACAAGGTAGCAGAAAACACCCATTCAGAACAACAAAAAGAAAAAAGAATCCAAAAACACGAGGAGAGCTTGAGACTTCTGGGACAACATCAAATATAACAACATTTGCATCATAGGGGCACAAGAAGGAGAAGAGAGAAAGCAAGGGACTGAGAACCTATCTGAAAAAATAATGCCTGAAAACTTCCCTAACCTGGCAAAGGAAATAGACACACAATCCCAGGAAGCACAGAGAGTCCCAAACAAGATGAACCCAAACAGGCCCACACCACGACACACTACAATTAGAATGACAAAGGTTAAAGACAAAGAGAAAATTTTAAAAGCAGCAAGAGAAAAGTAGTTAGTTACCTACAAGGGAACTCCTATAAGACTATCAGCTGATTCTCAACAAAAACTTTGCAGGCCAAAAGGGATGGCCACAAAATATTCAATGTGATGAAAAGCAAGGACCTAGAACCAAGACTATTCTACCTAGCAAGGTTATCATTTAAAATTAAAAGATAGATAAAGAACTTCCCAGACAAGAAAAAGCTAAAGGAGTTCATCACCACCAAACCAATATTACAAAGAATATTAGAGGGACTTATTTGAGATGGAAACAAAATCAAAATTATGAATAAAATGGCAATAGTTACGTATCTAGCAACAATTACTTTCAATGTAAATGGATTATATACTCTAATCAAAAGACACAGGAGGGCTGAATACATCAGAAAATGACTCTTACATATGCTGCCTACAGCAGACCCACTTCAGATTGAAAGACACACACAGAGACAGAAAGCAAAGGGATGGGAAAAGTTATTTCATGAAAATGGAAATGACTCTTCTTTTCTGTGGCCATTGCTGAAGTGCCAGAAGCCAAAATGAAGTTCAACACCTTTGTGACTTCTGACTGGAGCAAGAGCCACAAAAGGTATTTCAATGCACCTTTCCATGTTCACAGGAAGATTATGTCTTCTCTTTCCAAACAGCTGAAAGAGCTGACAGAAGTACAATGTATAATCCATGCCCATCTGAAAGGATGATGAAGTTCAGGTTGTATGAGGACACTACAAAGGGCAGCAAATTGGCAAAGTAGTCCAGGTTTACAGGGAGAAATATATCATTTACATTGAATGAGGGCAGTGGGAGAAGGCTAACGGCACAACTGTTCATGTGGACATTCACTCCAGCATGGTGGTTATCACTAGACTAAAGCTGGACAAGGACTGCAAAAAGATCCTTGAACAGAAAGACAAATCTCACCAAGTAGGAAAGGAAAAGGGCAAATACAAGGAAAAAAACAATTAAGAAGATGCAGGAGTAAAGTAATCTTATATATAGCTTTCATTAAAAACTGTTAAGATTAAAAAATAAAAAAGAAAATGGGAAAAAAAAAGCTGGGGTATCAATACTTATAGCAGACAAAATAGACTTTAAAACAAAGGCTATAAGAAGAGACAATGAAGGACCCAGTAATTCCACTTTAGGGTATTTATCCGAAGAAACCCCAAATGCTACTTCAAGGGGCATGTGCATCCATATGTTCATTTCAGCATTGTTGACAATGGCCAAGATGTGGAGGCAGCCTGGGTGTCCATCAATGGATGAATAAAGAAGAGGTGGTACATACAAAGGTCTATCAAAAGATACGGTGAGTGTTTAAATTAAAAAAAAATTATATATATATTACAGTAAAAGACACATTGACATTAATCCCCCTTAAAATACTCCCCCTCACTTCAAACACACTTATCCCGTCGTTCTTGCTACTTTCTAAAGCAGTTCTGGAAGTCCTCTTTCATGAGTATCTTTACTTCATCCTCGAACATGACAATGCTCCATGTCACACATCACTTCTGGTAAGAAAATTTCTGTCAAATAAAAACATTACAGTGTGTCCTCATCCAACGTATTCACTGGATCTGGTACTGTGCAACTCCTGGCTCTTCCCCAAAGTCAGAATGACCATGAAAGGAAAACGTTTTAAATAGATTCAGGACATTGAGGCAGCCACAGCAGCGCAACTAAAGATATGAAAGAGGACTTCCAGAACTGCTTCAGAGAGTCACAAGAATGATAAGTGTATTCAAAGTGAGGGGGTTGTATTTTGAAGGGGATTAATGGCAATGTGTCTTTTACTGTAATAAATTTTTTTATTTGAACATTCTCCATAGTTTTTTATCACACCTCATATTTTCAAGGTTTATCCATGCCATAGCATGTATCAGAATTTCCTTCCTTTTAAGGCTACATAGAACTTCATTGTATAGGTAGACCACATTTTGTTAATCCATTCATGAGTTCATGGGTACTTGAGTTGCTTCCCTGTTTTATATTGTGAATAATGCTACCATGTACATGGATATACAAATGCCTGTTTGTTTTTCTGCTTTCAATTCTGAATATATGCCTGGAAGTAGAATTGCTGGATCATATAATCTAGGTTTAACTTTTTGAGGAACCACCAAACTGTTTTCCACAGCAACGTACAATTTCCACATCCTTGCCAGTACTTGTTATTTTCTCTGTGTGTGTGTGTGTGTGTGTGTGTGTGTGTGTGTGTGTGTTTTAAGCATGTGAGGTGCTATCTCACTGTGGCTTTGATTTGCTTTTCCCTAATGATTAGTGATGCTGAGCATCTTTTCATGTGCTAGTTAGCCATACATATAGCTTCTTTGGAGAAATGTCTACTCAAGTGCTTCACCCATTTTTTTTTTAAATTAGGGAATTGGAGGAGGGAAACAGTGTTGGGGAATTGGGGAGGGGGACCAGCCAAATTGTTGTTCTTCAATCTTAGTTGTGGAGAGCATCAGTCACCATCTGGCTGCCCGTTGGGAGCTAATGGCCTCTAAGCTTAAAGTTTTGTGTTGGACATAGCCACCATTCCATGGGAGAGTCAAACCAGCAGCCTAGTTGTTAAGAGCGCATGCTCATCCACTGAGCCATCTGGGTGGCAGCTCAGCTCAAGGTGCCGCATTCAGTCCTAGTTGCGGATTGGCATAGCCCACCATCGAACAGGCAGTCTTGTTGTTAGAAACACGTGCTCTCATCAGCTGAGCCATCCTGCCACCTGTTGGTATCTCCTGTTGGCAGCTCAGCAGCAGCTCAGCTCGGGCGCAGCGTCACTGGCCCATGTGGGAATTGAACCGGTGGCCCTGTTGCTCAGAGCTCGTGCTCTTAAGCTAACTCTTAACCAACTGAGCCATTCGTCCAGCCCTGCTTCACCGATTTTTAAAATCAGTTGTTTGGCTGTTTCTTCCTCTTTCCCTTCCCCTTCCTCTTCCTCTTCCACTTCCTCTTCCTCTTCTTCTTCTCTTCCTCCTTCCTTCCTCCTCTTCCTCCGCCTCCTCCTGCTCTTCTTTTTTTAAAAATTATTTTTATTGTGAAATACACATTTTTTAGAATTAGTTTCAGCTGTACAACAGTGCAATAGTTATACTTTTTACCCCTTGAGGTGACAACCCCTCTCCCCCATCTGCTGCCCCATTTCCCACCCAATAGCATACATATCTATTACAATTCCCTTGACTCTACTCCCACACTATACTCCACGTCCCATGACTCTCTCTCTCTATATATATTCACTTATAGTTGACATACAATATTATACAACATCAGCTTAAGGTGTACAGTGCTGTGATCAAGCCTCTACCCCCTCCATGATGCGGTCTCCCTAGCAAGACATGTGACCACCTGACACCCTACAAAATATTTACATTATTAATTATATTCCTCAAACTATCTTTCATGTCCCTGTGGCAATATTGTAGTTCCTTATTTTTGCTGCCTAACCCCTTCCCCTTCTCCCGCATCCCCACCACCTCCCAACTAGCAGCCATCAGTTGTTCCTCTATACCTCTGAGACCACTTCTGTTTACTTTGCTCGTTCATTCAGTTTCTTAGAATCCACATATAAGTGAAATTATATGGTATTTGTCTTTCTCCCATTGACTTATTTCACTTAACATAATGGTCTCTAGGTCCATCCATATCATCCCAAATGGTACGATTTCATTCTTCTTTATAGCAGAGTAATACTCCATTGTATAAATTTACCACAGTTTCTTAATCCAGTCATCTACCGATGGGCATTTCGTTGTTTCCAAGTCTTGGCTATTGTGAATAGCGCTTCAATAAACATAGGGGTATATATATTTTTTCAAATTAGGGTCTTGGGTTTCTCTGGATAGATACCCAAGAATGGAATTGTTGGGTCATACGGTAGTTCCATTTCCAATTTTTTGAGATACGTCCATACTGATTTCCATAATGGCTGCACCAATCTGCTGTCCCACCAATAGTGCACCAGGGTTCCCTTTTCTCCACAGCCTCGCCAGCACTTGTTGTTTGTTGATTTATTGATGGTAGCCATTCTGACCAGAGTGAAGTGATATCTCATTGTGGTTTTTATTTGCATTTCCCTAATGATTAGTGAGGTTGAACATTTTT
>NW_017731697.1:176943-178167 GCF_001890085.2 Hipposideros armiger
TTTTATTTTTCATTTTGTTAATGTGATGTATTACGTGAATTGATTTGCGGATATTGAACCAACCTTGCATACCAGGAATGAACCCCACTTGCTCGTGGTGTATGATCTTTTGAATGTGATGCTGAATTTGGTTTGCTAGTATTTTGTTGAGGATTTTTGCATCTATGTTCATTAGGGATATCGGCCTGTAGTTTTCTTTTTTTGTAGCCTCTTTGTCTGATTTTGGGATCCGAGTAATAGTGGCCTCATAAAATGTGCTTGGGAGCCTTCCCTCCTTCTGTATATTTTTGGAATAGTTTGAGGAGAATAGGTATTAATTCTTTTTTGGATGCTTTGTAAAATTCGCCTGTGAAGCCATCTGGTCCAGGACTTTTGTTTGTTGGAAGCTTGTTGATTACTGACTCAATTTCTTTGGTAGTAATCAGTGTGTTCAGAATTTCTGTTTCTTTTTGGTTCAGACTTGGTAGATTGTAAGCTTCTAGAAATTTATCCATTTCTTCCAGATTGTCAAGTTTGTTGGCACATAGTTGCTCATAGTATTTTCTTACAATTTCCTGTATTTCTGTGGCAACTGTTGTCACTTCCCCTCTTTCATTTCTGATTTTATTAATTTGGGTGGTCTCTCTCTTTTTCTTGGTGAGTCTATCTAAGAGTTTGTCGATTTTGATTATCTTTTCAAAAAACCAGCACTTGGTTTCATTGATCTTTTGTATTGTTTTTTAGTTCTCTATATTATTTCTTTCTGCTCTGGTCTTTATTATTTCCTTCCTTGTACTCCCTTTGGGCTTGTTTTGCTGTTCTTTCTCCAGTTCCCTTAGGTGTAAAGATCATCTGTTGATATGAGATTGTTCTTGTTTCTTTAGATATGTTGCATTGCTATGAATTTTCCTCTTAGGACTGCTTTCGCTGCATCCCATAGATTTTGAGTTGTTGTGTTTTCATTGTCGTTTGACTTGAGATAGCTTTTGATTTCTTCCTTGATCTCAGTTTTGACTCACTCGCTATTTAGTAGCATGTTATTCAGCCTTGATGTATTTGTGTACTTTCCAGGGTTCTTTTTATAATTGATTTCTAGTTCTATAGCATTGTGGTTAGAGAAGATGGTTGATATGATTTCAGTCTTCTTAAATGTATTGAGACTGGTTTTGTGTCATAACATGTGGTCTATCTTGGAAAATGTTCCATGTGCACTTGAGAAGAATGTATATTCTGTTGCTTTGGGGT